>NW_023630442.1:1101-1703 GCF_014905685.2 Nematolebias whitei | reverse complement strand
GAGTGGGGTAATACATACACACTTGTCAGGTTTTCAGTACTGAGTGGGGTAATACATACACACTTGTCAGGTTTTCAGTACTGAGTGGAGTAATACATACACACTTGTCAGGTTTTCAATACTGAGTGTGGTAATACATACACACTTTTCAGGTTTTCAGTACTGAGTGGACTAATGCATACACATTTGTCAGGTTTTTCGTACTGAGTGGACTAATGCATACACATTTGTCAGGTTTTTCATACTAAGTGTGGCATTACATACACACTTGTCAGGTTTTCAGTACTGAGTGGAGTAATACATACACACTTGTCAGGTTTTCAGTACTGAGTGGGGTAATACATACACACATGTCAGGTTTTTCATACTGAGTGGAGTAATACATACACACTTGTCAGGTTTTTCATACCGAGTGTGGTAATACATACACACTTGTCAGGTTTTCATTACTGAGTGAAGTAATACATGCACACCCCTCAGGTTTTCATTACTGAGTGGAGTAATACATACACACTTGTCAGGTTTTCATTACTGAGTGGAGTAATACATACACATTTGTCAGGTTTTCAGTACTGAGTGGAGTAATACATACACACTTGTCA
>NW_023630442.1:0-1091 GCF_014905685.2 Nematolebias whitei | reverse complement strand
GGTTTTCAGTACTGAGTGGAGTAATACATACACACTTGTCAGGTTTTTCATACTGAGTGTGGTAATACATACACACTTGTCAGGTTTTCAGTACTGAGTGGAGTAATACATACACACTAGGGGTGTAACGGTACACGTGGGTGTATTGAACCGTTTCGATACGGCATGTTCGGTTTGGTTCACCAGCGTAATGTTTCGGTTATTTTTACACTCATTACATTTTATTAACAAGAGATTATTCACCGCTGAACTAAAGTTCCAAAGCGTGTTTCAGCACAGCGCTATTATCTTGCAGCATGCGCAACATTAGCAGCCTAGCATCTCATTGCAGTCTCCTGTTTGGGAACATTATGTCTTTCTTGTTAAAAGACAAGTGAACAAATCCAAAGTTGTGAGTCGACGTTGATTCATCAAGATTGGATCTGCAGCAGCAACAAGTCTAACTTGTCAACGCTCTTGAAACGATATCATCCGAACATGAACGTCTCTTCTACAGAATAGCAGCTTGTTGCAAAGAACGATAATAGCAGCATTTAAACAACTTTTATCAGGTAATTCAGATTGGTCCAAAGCAATAACACAAGCTATAGAAGTTTTTAAAGCTCTGGAACTACGTTTCTGTTGTTGATGCACAGACGTTCAAGTTGTTGAGCCCCGCTATGACATCCATCACGTCAACACTTCAGCCAAAAAGTTGTAGCAGCACTTTATGAAAAAGCTAAAACTGATATTGTCAACAAGTCCTTGACCAGATTAAAGTCCTGTCACATGATGATGATGACCGAGAGATTCAACCACTTCATAACAGAAATGATGACCGTTCAAGAAGAGGTATTGTTATTTTATTATTATTTATTATTATTATCTAAATAATTTTTCTTTTTTTTTAAATTATAATTTTATTAACTTTTTTTTTTACCCATTTATGTTTTACTTCCAGTCTGGGACAGAGATAGCAGCAGAGTTTTCTTCCTTTTAGGACAATCCACCAGAGCTTACCTCCAGCTAAGAAGTCTGTGATGACTGAACTCTGAACTTTTCCAGGAACAGGTGAGAGCAGGTCCAAGAGGTTGTGAGTAATGAGGTCAAAT
>NW_023630441.1:1046-1703 GCF_014905685.2 Nematolebias whitei | reverse complement strand
TGCAGCAGACGGCGTGGGAGCCTGGAGAGATGCAGCAGACGGCGTGGGAGCCTGGAGAGATGCAGTAGGAGACGAGGGAACCTTGGAGGCTGCAGCAGGAGACGAGGGAACCTTCAAGGCTGCAGCAGGAGATGAGGGAACCTTCAAGGCTGCAGCAGGAGACGAGGGAAACTTGGAGGATGCTGCTGCTGTCGACGGAGAGGCCAGGGGAGTTGCTGCTGCTGTCGACAGAGAGGCCAGGGGAGTTGCTGCTGCTGTCGACGGAGAGGCCAGGGGAGTTGCTGCTGCTGTTGACGGAGAGGCCTGGGGAGATGTCTGTGGCTCTGTAGCAGACGACAGAGAGGCCTGTGGCTCTGCAGCAGACGAAGGAGAGGCCAAGGAGGCGAATCCTCAGTGGTAGTGGAGAGCGCCAACCCCTCTGGAGACTTGGAGAGCGCCGACCCCTCTGGAGACTTGGAGAGTGCCGACCCCACTGGAGACGTGGAGAGCGCTGACCCCTGTGGAGACGTGGAGAGCGCCGACCCCTCTGGAGACGTGGAGAGCACCGACCCCTCTGGAGACGGGGAGAGCGCCGACCCCTCTGGAGACGTGGAGAGCGCCGACCCCTCTGGAGCGCCGACCCCTCTGGAGACGTGGAGAGCGCCGACCCCTCTGGAG
>NW_023630441.1:0-1036 GCF_014905685.2 Nematolebias whitei | reverse complement strand
AGCGCCGACCCCTCTGGAGACGTGGAGAGCGCCGACCCCTCTGGAGATGTGGAGAATTGAGGAGCGTCTGCCGGGACCCCCTCGGAATAGGAGAGATGAGGAGCATCTGCCGGGACCCCCTCGGAATAGGAGAGATGAGGACCCACCTCAGGGGCTGCGTGCAGCGTGGAGTCCACCTCAGGGATGGCTGCGTGCAGCGTGGAGTCCACCTCAGGAATGGCTGTAACTGGAGTCTTTAGAGTCTCTAATTCGGTTAATAAAAAATCATATTCGGGGAGCAAAGAAAGGCCTAGGATAGAAAGTAAAAAATCCTCCATCTGGGTCAAAACTAAATCAAAGGAGGACGGGTTTCTTTTAGCAGAATTAAATAGTTCGAGAATGGTCTGATTAATATGAAAAATATCTTCAGGGGAAAAAGAATGAAAAAGGGGAATGTCTGAATGAGTGGGTGTGGTGACGGGTGCCGCCCCCACCGGAAACCTGGAAGGTGAGGCGGCAGGACACGCCCCCACGGAGTCACAATGAATACTCTCCGGAGGTACGGCCAGGCTGGGTCGAACAGCCGCGGCGCGGAGTGGCGGTGAGAGGCCGGATTCCACCCCCACCAGGAACCTGGAAGGTGAGGCGACGGAACCCGCCCCTGTAACGTCAACCGGACCAGACTCACCAAACCGAACAGGAGTGGACCGGAGCTCCCGCGGGACGCTGGTTCTCGCCCCCACCGGAAACCTGGGAGGTGAGGCGGCAAACCCCGCTCCCACGAAAACACCGGAACCAGCTCTGAAGTTCTGCTCGGCCGACGAGACCGGGCCGGTTGCCGCAGACTGCCTCCGGAACCGTCTTCTGCCACTGCTGCGGCGTTGGGACGGCGGAAGGACAGAGACGGAGAGGAGCTCGTCCATCACGGCACGAGGAGGGAAAAAAGAAAAAAGGTGAGTGTTGCCGAGTGAGAACCCTGCCCGTTGGGTTCTGTTCTGGTTGCGTCGTACTGTTAGGATTTGTGTCAGGAGCGAACCCAGAGTGCAGAACAGGGACT
>NW_023630440.1:0-1703 GCF_014905685.2 Nematolebias whitei | reverse complement strand
TTCTCTTCCACTGCTCATCCAGGCTCCGAGACCTCGTTCTTCCACTTCCACTGCTCTCCTAGGTTCAGAGACCTTGATATTTCATTTCCACGGCTCTCCTTGGCTCAGAGACCTTGATATTTCACTTCCACTGCTCTCCCAGTCTCCGAGACCTCAATATTCCACTTCCAATGCTCCTCTAGGCACAAAAACATCGTTCTTCCACTTCCACTGCTCTCCTGGTTCTTAGACCTCAATCTTCCACTTCCACTGCTCTCCCAGGCTCTGAGACCTCGATCTTCCTCTTCCATTGCTCTCCCAGGCTCCGAGACACTTCCATTGCTCCTCCATGCTCTGAGACCTCAATCTTCTACTTCCACTGCTCTACAACGCTCCGAGACCCTTATACTACTCCTCCATGCTCGGAGACCTCGATATTCCACTTCTATTGCTCCTCCAGGCTCCGTGAATTTCATTTTCCACTTCCACTGCTCTCCCAGTCTGAGACCCCTATGTTCCACTTCCAATGTTCCTCTATGCTCCGAGACGTCAATCGACAACTTCCACTGCTCCTCCAGGCTCCAAGACCTCGTTTTTCCACTTCCACTGCTCCTCTAGGCTATGAGACCTTGATATTCCACTTCCACTGCTCCTCCTGGCTCCGAGACCTCAATCTTCAACTTCCACTGCTCCTCCAGCCACTGAGACCTCAATTTTCCACTTCTACTGCTCTCCTAGGCTCCTTGATCTTGATTTTCAACTTCCACTACTCTCCCAGGTTCCGAGACCTCCATCTTCCACTTCTACTGCTCTCGCAGGCTCTGAGATCTTGATCTTCCACTTCCACTGCTCTCCCAGGCTCTGAGACATTGATATTCCACTTACACTGCTGTGCTAGGAACTGAGACCATGATCTTTCACTTCCACTGCTCTCCCAGTCTCCGAGACCTCGATACTCCACTTCCAATGCTCCTCCAGGCACTGAAACCTCGATCTTTCTCTTCCACTGCTCATCCAGGCTCCGAGACCTCGTTCTTCCACTTACACTGCTCTCCTAGGTTCAAGAACCTTGATATTTCACTTCCACGGCTCTACTTGGCTCCGAGACCTTGATCTTTCACTTCCACTGCTCTCCCAGGCTCTGAGACCTCGATCTTCCTCTTCCATTGCTCTCCCAGGCTCTGAGACCTTATACTACTCCTCCATGCTCGGAGACCTCGATATTCCACTTCTACTGCTCCTCCAGGCTCCGTGAACTTCATTTTCCACTTCCACTGCTCTCCCAGGCTCTGAGACATTGATCTTCCACTTACACTGCTGTGCTAGGAACTGAGACCATGATCTTTCACTTCCACTGTTCTCCCAGTCTCCGAGACCTCGATACTCCACTTCCAATGCTCCTCCAGGCACTGAAACCTCGATCTTTCTCTTCCACTGCTCATCCAGGCTCCGAGACCTCGTTCTTCCACTTACACTGCTCTCCTAGATTCAGAGACCTTGATATTTCACTTCCACTGCTCTCCCAGTCTCCGAGACCTCAATATTCCACTTTCAATGCTCCTCTAGGCACAAAAACATTGTTCTTCCACTTCCACTGCTCTCCTGGCTCTTAGACCTTAATCTTCCACTTCCACTGCTCTCCCAGGCTCTGAGACCTCTATCTTCCTCTTCCATTGTTCTCCCAGGCTCCGAGACACTTCCATTGCTCCTCCATGCTCTGAGAC
>NW_023630439.1:0-1703 GCF_014905685.2 Nematolebias whitei | reverse complement strand
TGTATGCTGCCCAGAGAAACCACTGGTGAAGGACTTTTTCAGCCTCACTGACTCGTTTAACCTGGTTCAGTGGGTGGCTGGTCCCACACATGAACATGGACACACGTTGGACCTAGTTCAGTAGGTGGCTGGTCCCACACATGAATATGGACACACGTTGGACCTGGTTCTCTCTCACGGCTTGTCTGTGAACGACCTAGAACTATATGATAATGTGATTTCTGACCATAGGCCTGTATTATTTGATGTTGGTTTGTCCTGTGCTCCAGTTAAATCCTGCGCTCCTGCCCAGCGACGTAGAGTTTTTAACCCTTCCACTGCTGGCCAGTTCTCTGCTGCCTTTGAACAGCTCCGTGCTCCCTCTGGCTCTGCTGCTGACACCGAACAGCTGAGCTCCTGGTTTGACTCCTCCTGTCAAACCATTTTGGACTGTGTAGCTCCATCTAAACTGGTGTGGCCTAAAGCCAGATCTGAACCCTGGTTTAATGAAAAAACTATTGCAGCCAGACAGGAGTGCCGCAGAGCTGAACAGAGATGGAAAAAGGATAAACTGGAGGTTTCATTTTACATTTTAAAGGACTGTCAACGTCAGTACCAGAACACTGTTAAAGAGGCCAAAAAACAACACTTGTCAGATATTATTGTGTCCAATCATAATAATCCACGTGTCCTTTTTAAAACTATTGACTCTGTCCTGAAGGCCCCACAACCTGTCTGTCTGGAAGCCTCTACTGAACTCTGTAATGACTTCCTGCAGTTTTTTATAAATAAGGTTGTTACCACAAGGGCCCTTATTTCAGCCCCTGCTTTTGACCCCTCCTGCTTGGTCCCCTGCCTGGCTGTGTTCGATAGATTTGAACCAGTGACCCTGACCTTTTTAGAGGATGTGGTCGGCCATATTAGACCATCAGGTTCTCCTCGTGACCTTGTCCCCCCTCGTCTTTTAAAAGAGATGTTTTCCAGCATCAGGCAGATGATTCTTGCTGTTATCAATAGCAGTCTGTCCTCAGGTGTTGTCCCAATAAGTTTTAAACATGCTGTGGTGCAGCCCCTGCTTAAAAAGCCTAGACCAAACTGTCTTGGCTAATTTTAGGCCCATCTCCAAGCTGCCTTTTATTTCTAAAATGTTAGAAAAAATTGTATATTCACAGGTCAAATGTTTTCTGGATGAGCACAATATTCTGGAGGTTTTTCAGTCTGGCTTCAAAACTCACCACAGCACAGAATCAGCTCTACTCAGAGTTTTTAATGATATTTTTATGGCTAATGATTCTGGTGAACATGTGGTTCTGGTCCTGCTCGACCTAACAGCTGCCTTTGATACCGTGGACCATAACATTTTAATATCACGCTTACAGCATCAAGTGGGTATTTGTGGTACTGCACTGAGCTGGTTTAGGTCCTATCTGGCAGACAGAACCATGTCTGTCAACATAGCTGGGTCTGAATCCTCCACTGCTCCTCTGTGTTTTGGGGTTCCACAGGGCTCTATTTTAGGTCCCCTGCTTTTCTCCCTGTACCTGCTTCCATTGGGATCAATCCTTAGAAAGCATGGGATCTTTTTTCATTGTTACGCTGATGATAGTCAGATCTATATGCCACTAAAAAAGAATGATGCCCCCTCAATTAGGCCACTTCTGTTGTGTCTTGAAGACGTCAAAGCCTGGATGTCTTTAAACTTCTTAAATTTCAATGAAAAGAAA
>NW_023630438.1:0-1703 GCF_014905685.2 Nematolebias whitei | reverse complement strand
TGACGTGCATCTGAATTTAATAAAATGTGACGTGAGACGTTAATTATCTTTGACTCACCAACGACAGTGGGTCATTTATTAACAGAATCAAGTTTAACACATCACACATTTACATTAATTGGCAAGAATCGAAAATAACGACAGCTTATTTATCAGTTTTACAGGAAGTAAACAATACCGCGATTGTTTTCTTACTTCCAGCAGTACAACAGACATTAACCACACGGCGGTGGTTGAAAAACTTTGCTTCAGACATTTCTAAAAATATCTGGAATGATTTGCTAGCAGGATAGAAGAATTTTAAAGATGGAAAGATGAAGTTTAGAGGGAGAAAAAGATGGATGAGGGAGAATGTTTGTGTCAGCATCAGAACTGCACTCTCCGGGTTTTTCCCAGCTTCTTCCCCGGTACACTTAGGTGATAGAAATCTCTTTTACCTGGAGATGTCTCCCTTGTACGAAATTCCGTTTAACGCACCCTTTCAGCGTCTCCGTAGGAACAGCTGTGAATCGTCCGAAGTAGTGACGGTACTTGTTCGACACAAATTCACCTCACGAGTGGACTTCACATGAGTGGAGTCCGTCAGAGTTCCACTCAGAGGTGGAAGATGTCATAATCCCAATACTCGGAAGAGCTTTGAATCATGGCTGGACTTCTGTTCTCCCAAACGACTGGAGCTGCAAACTCTCCACCCGATTCAAACTGGACTCGACTCCAAACTCGACTGCAAACTCGACTGGGTTGAACTAGGAAGTACCAACCTTTAAAGAGCTCTATTTCCGGTTCACTTGGGAGTTTCCTGATTGGTCATTTCAATCAGACAGGGGTGTGTTTTTGTGACGTAAGAGGTCACTAGGAGTTAGAAAAACAGCAAGAATGTTATGGAACAGATTGAAAATGTTTTTCAGACAGACGAGAGGAATATTTAGACGAGTTGGCGGAAAACAGGTGCCAGCTTCTCTATTTACGTCTGAGAGGATTTAAAAACATGACAGCTCGTTCCAACAACTTGTTTGCGTTTGACTCCAACCTTGGACCAACTTACACTGCTCATTCAAAGACAGAAAATCAGAAAATGCATAATTACTCTGTAACAGACCTTAACATGAATTCTAACTTTGCATGAGGATTAAAATCATTATTACTGTTTCACAGTTAATTAAAATGATTAGTTCACTGCAACATCTAAAATGGTTTGAACTAAAAACACTTTGATTATCAAACATTTGTAAAATAGTAATGATAATAGAAAAGAGAGTGTTCTTTCACTTGAACTCTTAAAGAAAGAAAGTCTCAGGATGGGTCAACCTGTATTTCTGGATTCAAATCAATGAAATGACAGTTTCTGTCCCATATGGTCCTTAAGGTCAGGATTTGACCTTCAGGCCTAGTTCACTACAGATGCATGGATGGCTCCATCTTATATTACAGATCTTATTGTTCCATATTTTCCTAACAGAGCACTTCGCTCTCAGGCTGCAGGTTTACTTGTGGTTCCTAGAATTTACAAAAACAGAAGGGAAGGAAGATCTTTCAGTTATCAGGATCCTCTCTTGTGGAACCAACTTCCAATCTCTGTCCGTGAAGCTGACACATTATCCAGTTTTAAAACTAGGCTTAAGACTTTCCTTTTTTCTAAATCCTATAGTTAGGGTCGGTTTGGGTTTCCTGAGCTGTCCCTTAGTTATGCTGCTATAGGCTTA
>NW_023630437.1:0-1703 GCF_014905685.2 Nematolebias whitei | reverse complement strand
TGTAGTTGTTAGCATCTGTAGTTGTTAGTGTCTTTAGTTGTTAACATCTGTAGCTGTTAGCATCTGTAGTTGTTAGCGTCTGTAGTTGGTAACATCTGTAGCTGTTAATGTCTGTAGTTGTTAGTGTCTGTAGTTGATAACATCAGTAGATGTTAACATCTGTAGTTGTTAGCATCTGTAGTTGTTAGCGTCTGTAGTTGTTAACATCTGTAGCTGTTTATGTCTGTAGTTGTTAGCATGTGTAGCTGTTAGCGTCTGTAGCTGTTAGTGTCTTTAGTTGTTAGCGTCTGTAGTTGTTAGCGTCTGTAGTTGTTAGCGTCTTTAGCTGTTAACATCTGTAGTTGTTAGCGTCTGTAGTTGTTAGCATCTGTAGCTGTTAGCGTCTGTAGTTGTTAGCATCTGTAGTTGTCAGCGTCTGTAGTTGTTAACATCTGTAGTTTTTAGGGTCTGTAGTTGTTAGCATGTGTAGTTGTCAGCGTCTGTAGTTGTTAGCATCTGTAGTTGTTAGTGTCTGTAGTTGTTAACATCTGTAGCTGTTAGCATCTGTAGTTGTTAGCATCTGTAGTTATTAGCATCTGTAGTTGTTAGCGTCTGTAGTTGTTAACATCTGTAGCTGTTAATGTCTGTAGTTGTTGGTGTCTGTAGTTGATAACATCAGTAGATGTTAACATCTGTAGTTGTTAGCATCTGTAGTTGTTAATGTCTGTAGTTGTTAGCATGTGTAGCTGTTAGCGTCTGTAGCTGTTAGGGTCTGTAGCTGTTAGCATGTGTAGCTGTTAACATCTGTAGCTGTTAGCATGTGTAGCTGTTAACATGTGTAGCTGTTAGCATGTGTAGCTGTTAGCATGTGTAGCTGTTATTGTCTGTAGCTGCTAGCAAGTGTAGCTGTTAGCATGTGCATCTGTTAGCATGTGTAGCTGTTAGCATGTGTAGCTGTTAGCAGCCACGTGTCGTCGCGTGCTTGGATAATCTAGTCTCGTGACTGTGTCTCTATTTTTCTGTGTAGGAGCAGGAGCTTCACGTCAGACCTCCACCAACCACATGTTTGTTCTCTAACAGGTATGGTTGTAATTTCTAGTAAAGTTGTTCAATATTAAACTTCGGTCCAGCAGCCTCCACTTCAACAAGTCAGCGCTCACGCGGTTTGGTTGTGCTGAGAAATGAAAAGGCTGAATGTAGGGCTGTTGTAAACGAATATTTTTGTAATCGAGAAATCTGTAGAATATTCTTGCGAGTAATCGAAAACAAAATTTGTCAGGTTCCACTCATTTAAATACACGAAAAAGAACATTAAGTAAATAATCCATTTAAGTCCTCTTTTTAAAATATTTTATTTCAAAATGTAATAACATTGAACCTCCATTTCTCTGAAGTGTAACAAAACTTCCTTATTTCTAAAATGTAAAAACACAGAAGTGAAAAAAGTACATTAACATGTTCAGTGTAACACGGTGTTCAGCTGCAATGAAGCTAACTGAGATCTGATGACAGGAATATTTTTCTAACAATCATACTCACAATTTCAGTAGCTTTGGTTCATTATCAACAGATATGCATCAAAACTGGAGTTTTGTTTAAGTTCTAGGATATAAAAATTAAAACTAGGGAGAATATAGGAAATAGAAAATAAGCTTGACCTCCTTTGTACAATGTTTTTGTGTAGACACAAATATCCTGTTTTCATTTTGAAGGTTTCCCAAAGA
>NW_023630436.1:0-1703 GCF_014905685.2 Nematolebias whitei | reverse complement strand
AAAAAGGACATACCAATATTTAGTATTTTACTTAGACATTGTTTAAAAGTATGGTTCAAACAAACTTTTTTTTTTAATAAAACTTTACAGCTATGTATCTCTACTTTGAGAACCTTAGCTGTAATAGTTGTAGAAATACTAAATACAATAAAGCAAATATTGGCAACATTTAACCATTTGTTTAAAGGCATGCTTCTAACAAACATTTAAAAAATAATAATTTTACAGCTAAGTATCCCTACTTTATAGTTTATAGTTGTAGTAATAATAAATACAATATAGTAAATATTAGCCTTACTTTTGGCATTAGATAAGCCCTTTGATAGAGGTCAGAGTGGCGCAGGACATTGGCATCATGGGTACTGCCTGGCATCTTGAAACTGATGCTCCAGAAACTGAAAAAAACAGAGGAAGAACAGTAATTAATAATAAATACAGACAGTATCAAGCATAGACAGGTAGAAAAACAAGTTTATTTAAACATACAGTGTTTATTTGTCTTACCAGCAGTTGTTGTCCACAACAGCTTGGAGGACATAGGATGGCCAGCCTTTACGGTTAACAAAGTCTTTATATCCATCAGAGGGGGGAAGAACCGGGTTATGTGATCCATCGATGAGACCCATAATATGAGGGATGTGATGGGAAGCCTCAAAAGCTCTGGCGATCTCCAGTGCCTTCATGTCATTTGGTGCTCGGATCAGCTGTTTTATTGGCCCTCTCACCATGCTTTTACAAAACATGTACACACAATTTTTAACGCTGCTCTTACTTATTCCAAATTGATTTGCAATGACTCGATATTCGGCACAGCTGCCCAGTTTATACAGAACAACTGCAACTCGCATCATGAGCGGAATTGGAGTTATAACAGTCACCTCCTCTGGGGCTAAATGACTCTCCATCAAAGTGAACAACTTTGTGAAAGACAGATGTGTCATGCGAAAATTCTGCTTCCACTCCTGGTCGGTGAACTGCGTGAGGACCACATGCTCCCACCAGTCTTTACTTCGAACTTTCATCCACTGGTTTCTGGTCATTTGTGAAGGTAGTGGCAGCAGCATTAAACTTGCCGGCAGCAAAGAACTTTCTCGGATGCATTTCTCCTTCCGCGCTCTCATCCTACGAAGAAAAAAGACTAAAAGCATGCGTTGCTTCGCCTGTAGCTCAAGCAGGGAGTGCAATAACAACTCCATCACGTCATTAAAACCTGTCGCGGGTCCATTTTTGACGCTCAAGTGTGTTCACGTTCGTTCCGGAAAGAGAACTTCTTCTTCTATGGTTTACACGGAAGTAACTTCTTCTTCTGTGTTTTTTTTAAGGAGAGTTTACCACTCTGCGCATGTCAGTACTTCTGTTCAGAATCAAAGCCTGTTGCATGTAAACGCACATCGTGAACGGATTGTGCCCATGTAAACGATACATTTGAATTATTCAAACAGAACACATTTCAATCCGGTCAAAGAATTGTGCGCATGTAAACATAGCTAAAGACACAATGGAGTTCTTTCTGACCCTCTCTGTACTTCTCCATCAGCATTCTCAAAGCAAAGATGGCATCTGTGGTGCTCTTTCTTGGCAAGAAAACATACTGCTGCTCACAGATAGTCACCTCTAGTCTAAGTCTTGCTTCCACAACTCTCTCCCAGATCTTCATCGTGTGGCTCATCAACTTAATTCTCCTGTAGTTGCTACAACTCTGT
>NW_023630435.1:0-1704 GCF_014905685.2 Nematolebias whitei | reverse complement strand
TTTACAATGTCTTGATAATCAAAAGTGTGTTTAGTTCATACCATTTTTAAATGTTAAAGTGAACCACTCATTTTAAATCAACTGTGAAACAGTATTAATGATTTTTTAATCCTCATTCAAATTAGAAATCAAGTTAAATGTCTATTTTACAAAGATAATTACAAAGTAATTATGCATTTTTGAGCTTCTGTCTGAAATGAGAAGAGTGATGTCGGGCAAAAGTCGGAGACAGTCAAGAAACAAGTTATTGGAACGAGCTGTCGTGTTTTTAAACCTCTCAGACACTGGCATCTGTAAGTCTGTCATTTCTCCAAAATATTTTCTCGTCTGTAACTAACCGTTCTCAAAACATTCCGGCTGTTTTCTGACTTGTAATGACCCTCTGACGTCACTAAAACCACACCCCTGTTGGTTCCTTCAACCAATCAGGACTTCCTAAAAGTGACCAGAAGCAGAACTCTTTAAAAGTCGACACTTCCTAGTTCCGTTAGTTCTTCTGGTTCTGATGGAGTTCGGCTGGAGTTCCTCGGAGTTCTTCTGAGTCTCTTGGAGTACTGTGGAGTAGTTCTGGAGTTTTTCCACTGCTGAGTGGAACTTCGGACTCAGTTTTCCAGGCTGATGGAGTCAACCATCTCTGCAGGAGCCACGACGCCTCGCTGTGGCTCCACCCGGTGAATGCCCTATAACTGCTGAGGAAGTTTGTTCTGTGGAACAGATTATCTCACGACTTCTGCCGAGTCGCAGGCGCCCTGAAGAGACGCTGAAAGGTAGCGTGCCAGGGACCTCTTGACCGCAGCTGACCCATTCTCCGCCAAGGTAAAGAGTCGTCACTGGTTTCACTACAAGTGTACCACGGCGAGCTGCGTTTGAAAGGAGCATGTTGTTCTGGTCTACAGACATACATCTTCCTCCACATTTTCTCTACATTTAAACTCCTTCATTTCCCATCTTTAAAACTCTTCTATCTTGCCAGTAATTAATCCAGATATCTTCAGAAATGTCTGTTGTTTTTATTAAGTAAAACGTGCCAAGTTTTATTAATCAGAGCCAATCAGTCTAATCAAGTGTACAATGTTTTGATGTTAAATTTTGATTCTGTTAATAAATGACCACATTTATTTTGATGGGTCAAAGAAAATTAACGTCTCATGTCACTGATTAAACCATCGACAACACAGTACCTCTGTCACATATCTGTCAAGTAGCTCGAAAAAGAGAGAACCCGTTATTAAAATATGACTGTAGTAGAGCTCGAAGCTAACCTAGCCTTTTAGCATACTACACCCTTCATCCGACCCCAGCTCAGCCCCGGTACACTAGGTAGTGAAGCGACTCGTTATCTTTGCAGAAGATAGGTCAGCTCCGGTATGGAGTTCCATTTCAACGCTACCTTTCAGCGTCTTCTCAGGATGGCTGAGAATCGTCCGAAGTAGTGATGGTACTCCGTTCAACAACACTCTCATCTCCCGGGTGGATACACAGTCAGCTGTGAGTCCGTCAGAGGTTCCACTCAGATGTGGAAGACTCCATAATCCCAACTAGACTCAGAAGACTGAGTCTGAGAAAAACTCAGAAGAACTCCTAGGAACTCTAGCCGAACTCCATCAGAACCAGAAGAACTAACTGAACTCATGGAACTAACGGAACTCACATTTCCAGGAAGTGTCGACTTTTAAAGAGTTCTGCTTCCGGTCACTTTTAGGA
>NW_023630434.1:0-1704 GCF_014905685.2 Nematolebias whitei | reverse complement strand
ATTAGAGCATTTCTGACATCATCTCTTCCTTCCCCAACTTCCTGTGTCACAGCCATGCGGGGTGGCTGGGCAGCTGCTTCTGCATCAGGTTCATCCAGTACGGTCTCATACGTCT
Organism: Nematolebias whitei; assembly: GCF_014905685.2. NCBI lineage: Eukaryota > Metazoa > Chordata > Actinopteri > Cyprinodontiformes > Rivulidae > Nematolebias > Nematolebias whitei. The sequence continues at coordinate 1,589 of NW_023630434.1, read as the reverse complement.
CTCCATGACTTTCACACAGGTTATGTAGAGCGCAGCAGGTCAGCACCATGGACTTCACAAGTTCAACATCACAGTCATTCCTTTTAAGAAGGCAACGCCATCTTCCCTTCAGCCTACCAAAAGCATTTTCAACAACAACCCGTGTACTGCAAAATTTTTGGTTGTATATCTGCTGTTCTGCTGTTAGTCTTCCAGTGTCAGAAAATGGTTTTAACAGCCAGTCCTGCAATGGATAAGCTGAGTCACCCAGGACGTAGTAGCAAGTAGTCGCTGTGCCAATGGTCCTGAAATGAGCTGGGAATAGGTTTCCTCTCGTGGCTAACTCCCACAGCGTGGACAGTCTCAGAACCCTGGCATCATGCAGGCTCCCTGGCAATCCAGCAAACACGTTCCAGAACTGTCCTCTTCCATCCACAACAGCTTGCAGGATGATGGAATGCCAACCTTTTCAATTAAAATAATCAGTGTGATAGTGCTGTGGTGCTATGATGGGAATATGACTGCCATCAATAGCACCCACACAGTGTGGGAGCCCCCACCAGTTCTCAATGTAAAGGGCCATTTCTCTGAACTTCTCTTCATCAGGAAAACGGATCTGTTCTGGCACCAACAATGTCTCTGCTGCAGCACAAAACTCCTGCACACATCTACACACCGTAGTGATGCTGACACCAAAAAGATGTCCGACACTCCTTGATATAAAAATATGTTTTATAAGGTGTTAAGTTGCCTTTATGCCTATTCAAACATATACATTTTGTGTGTGTTACTTTTCAGAATTATGTTTTAAATGTCATAAAGGCAAAAGGGTGGAATGATATAAAAAATGTTTTATATGGTGTTAAGTTGCCTTTATGCCTATTCAAACATATACATTTTGTGTGTGTTACTTTTTAATGCTTTTATGTCAATTAAAACTTATACTCACTTTTGATGCTTCTTATCTGCTTTTTAGTCAGGCCTGTGCTGCAGATGTGTTTTGGAGTAATTAAAGTTCTCTGGGGATGCTCTAGCCAGAAGATTGGGCCCAATCTTAAGGTTACAGTGACCCAGGTTTTGAAGGACATGTTTATGAAACCATCGCTCTGTTGCACAGACTGCTTTGATGAAGGAAAAACAGATTTAATTAAATCTGTTCTCCTGGCAATCATCAAAACTTGCTTTGATCTGCTCTCACGCGATCAGGGAAGTCTTTATAAGAAATGTATCAGACACAGAGAGTTAGAAGTCTTGCTCTGGACCAGCGCGCGGGTGCCAGGCAGTGTGATTGAGTTCTGTCATTGGATCGAAAGGCTTCCCGATCATTTTGTCACGGTGAGAGATACTCATATCAATTTGTGTGTTAAGAGTGTACATGACTCTTTTGCTTGGCTGTTTTTCTTGTGGCAGATTAATAAATGACAAATATTATTCTAGCAAGTTACAGTCTGTGTGTCATTTTTTCCATCGTCTGAATATCTGTGCTGATCGTTCACGAACCTTTGATAAAGAATTTCATAATACACTCCTGTACTCTGATCCAGTTGCCAGCTTCCACAGTGTAATTGCCACCCTCTTCTTTAATGACACACATTGGCGGAAAGTTGAAT
>NW_023630433.1:0-1704 GCF_014905685.2 Nematolebias whitei | reverse complement strand
GGCTTCATCAGTCAAGGAAACACACAAGAAACTGATTCTTCCACCAACTGCTTACTCCAAAGGGGAACAAACCAGTTCTTCTTGTGATCAGATTTTTTTTGGTACCCCCCTCCTACATTGCCAGGTCTCTTCCTTGTTGACAATCTTGTCAAACTGGTTGAAAACAACAAAGTCCATGCTCAATAGTCCAGGTATACAATCCAACATTTTTCAGTCAGTTCATCTGGACAGTGTCTTGGTTTTAGGCAGAAACGTTTCGCCTTCGATCCGGAAGGCTTCATCAGTCAAGGAAACACACAACAAAACTGATTCTTACCCCAACAGCTTAATCCAAAGTGGAACAAACCAGTTCTTCTTGTGATAAGAATTTTTTTTAATATGTCCCCTCCTCCATTGCCGGCCCTCTTCCACTTTGACAGTCTTGTCAAACTGGTTGAAAACAACAAAGTCCATGCTCATGTAGTGAACTTGACCTGATGTCAAAACTAAGCCTAAGGTCAAAACCCTTGACCTTAAGAACCTAGTGGGACAGAAACTGTCATTTCATTGATTTGAATCCAGAAATACAGGTTCACCTATCCTGAGACTTTCTTTCTTGAAAATTCAAGTGAAAGAACACTCTCTTTTCTATTATCATTCCTGTTTTACAATTGTTTGATAATCAAAGTGTTTTAGTTCAAACATTTTAGATGTTACAGTGAACTAATCAATTTTATTAACTGTAAAACAGTAACAATGATTTTTTAGTTGCTTATGCAAAGTAGAATTCATGTTAAGGCCTGTTACAGAGTAATTATGCATTTTCTGATTTCTGTCTTTGAATGAGCAGTGTACGTTTTCCAAGGTCAAGAGTCGAAGCAGACATGTGTTGGAACCACTGCGTTATTTTACATCCTCTCAGACGTAAACAGAGGAGTTGGCACCTGTTTCTCCAAACTCGCCAAAACATTTCTCTCGCCTGTCTGGGAACATTTTCAATCTGTTCCAATAACATTATTGCTGTTTTCTGACTTCTAGTAACCTCTTATACCACAAAACACACCCCTGTCTGGTTGATATTGACCAATCAGGAACTCTCAAATATACCGGAAATAGAGACCTTTATGCCTTTTATGCCGGTACTTCCTAGTTCTCTGAGTTCGGTGAAGTGGCAGTTCTGTGAAGTCGTTGTTCTGTGAGTTGCCGTTGGAGTCGGGCTGGAGAGTTTGCAGCTCCAGTCGTTTGGGAGAATAGGAGTCCAGCCATGATAAGGCTCTTCCGAGTTTGGATTATAACATCTTCCACCTCTGAGTGGAACTTCTGAAGAACCCCACTCATGTGGAGTCCACCCGGTGAGGTGAACTGTTGTTGACGAAGCCCCGTCACCACTTCGGACGAGTCACAGCCATCCTATGGAGACGCTGAAAGGTAGCGTTAACTGGAGCTCCTCTTCTTCTGATCCATCGTCAGAGAGGTAAATGAGTCTAGTCTCCTACTGAGCGTACCGAGGAAAAGCTGGGTCGGATGGAGGGTGTCGTCCTGTCAACACTTTTCACTCATACACACCACACTCTCCCTCATCCATCTTTCACTCCCTTTAAACTTCATTTTCCATCTTTAAATTCTTCTATCAAGTAGAAATCATTCCAGATATTTTAGAAATGTCTGTGTAAAGTGCTCAATCCACCGCCGTGTGGATAATTGATCATAATTGTACAGCTCGCT
>NW_023630432.1:0-1705 GCF_014905685.2 Nematolebias whitei | reverse complement strand
TTAGACATAGTGGCAAGCTTGAAAACATCTCTTCAGACATTGTGGCATGCTTGAAAACATCCCTTCAGATATTTTAAAGATATTTTTACCTGTATTGGCCCCAGTGTTGTACAAGGAATAAATTCCTCTCTTTGTTCTGGCACTGTCCCACACTATTTTAAAACTGCTATTGTCTGTCCTTTGCTAAAAAAGCCAAATTTGGATTCTTTGATGCCTGAAAACTACAGACCTATCTCCAAACTTCCCTTTCTATCAAAGATCCTTGAGAAGGTTGTAGCACAACTATTAAACTGCTTCTTGGAGGTAAATGACATCATGGATTCTTTTCAATCTGGTTTTCGCAAATTGCACTCCACAGAACCAGCACTTTTAAAAGTTTCTAGTGACATATTGATGGCAGCTGATTCTGGAAACTACACTGTGTTGGTTTTATTGGACTTGACTTCAGCCTTTGACACATTGGATCACACTGTTCTTATCAATAGACTAAGAGATCTATTTGGTATTTCTGGCACCGTTTTAAATTGGTTTATTTCTTATTTATCTGAAAGGTCTTTTACTGTTTTTATGAATAATGTTCACTCTGATGTTGCACAGCTGTCTTGTGGGGTACCCCAGGGTTCTGTTCTGGGTCCAGTCCTCTTTTTATTGTATTTACGCCCTTTAGGTTTTATTTTGAAACGTTACATTAATGTGTCCTACCATCTGTATGCTGATGATATTCAGCTATACTGTTCTTTTCGAGTCTCCGAATTCCATAAATTGACAGAACTCAGAAACTGTCTGTTAGATATCAAAACATGGCTGAATGACAACTACCTGCAGTTAAATGCAAATAAAACTGAGACTCTTATTATTGCCCCCGATGATAAAATCCCAGTAATCAGGCAGTATCTTACATTCTTAAATCCTTTGGTAAATAATAATCTCAGAAATTTAGGTGTTGTCTTTGATAGTTCTTTATCTTTGGACAGTCATTGCAAATTGCTAGTTCGAAATTGTTTTTTCCACTTAAGAAACATTTCTAAACTATGTGGAATTGTATCACAGAAGGAACTTGAGATGATTGTTCATGCTTTCATTTCATCTCGGTTAGATTACTGTAATAGCATTTTAATGGGTCTGAACAAATCTTCCCTAGCTCGCCTTCAATCTGTGCAGAATGCTGCAGCGAGGCTGCTAACTAGAACCCACAGAAGAGCTCACATAACTCCTGTTCTGGCCTCCCTGCATTGGCTCCCTGTGCATTTCAGGAGTCATTTTAAAATTCTGGTTCTAACTTTTAGGGCACTTCATGGTCAGGCTCCCAAATAATTACTGGACCTTTTGAAGCCTCTATGTCCCATCAGGACTTTGAGATCTTCAAATCAAATGTTGCTGATAGTTCCGAGAACTTATTTTAAAACACGTGGAGACAGAGCATTCCAAGTGGTGGCCCCCAGGCTTTGGAACGCTCTCCCTCTGTCACTGCGCTGCTCAGATTCCATTGACTCTTTCAAAAATGATCTTAAGACTTATTTATTCAGACTGGCTTTTATTTAAATTTTATTTACTTTTACTTGTGAAGCACTTTGTGATGTCATCGTCTGTGAAAGGTGCTATATAAATAAATATTACTTACTTACGTACTTACTTACTTACTTACACCCTTTTCAAACTGGAAAACATCCCTTCAGATGCCTTGGCAAGTTTGAAAATATCCTTC
>NW_023630431.1:0-1705 GCF_014905685.2 Nematolebias whitei | reverse complement strand
CAACGTCTCCCCGCTTCGTTACACCACCAGCCCCACCCATCAGACACTAGCCCTTCTCATCCCGGCAACCGGAGGGTCAGCGTTTCCCTGAGATTGCCAACAGGGGGCGCCCTGGGACAACAAACCGCAGAGCTCACAGGGGAGAAGATTCAAAATGACGGTTTGCTGAGGATGTGTGTAAAGATGACACGAGATTTTGTCAGGATTTGGTAGTCAGGGACGAACCCAGTTGTGCAGACAGGACTCAACTCGGCAGATTATAAAAATAAATATTTAATGGTGGATAACGAACAAAAATAAACAACTGACGTGGCAGCAAAACTTACGTGAACAGAAGGCTCAGAGGGAAACTCAGGGAGGACTCAGGAGAGCTCAGGGGAAACGCAGGAGAACACAGGAGAACACAGGAGAACACAGAGACCCAACGAATACGACCCGACGAGGAACAAAACAGAACAGGAGGCTTATATACAAGGACAAGACAAGACGTGATTACAACAGCTGTGACGAGACAAAGGTGGCACCAATTAAACTGACGAGGAAACACTAGGGAAACACAGACACAAACAGAACCAGCAAATGGTACCATCCTTACAGATTTGAAATAAAACATCATTCAATGATTAAAGTGTCTGATTTTAGCCAGTCTGTCAGCTCGGATGACCTCACAGTGGCTGCTTCACACATCCTCCACACAAACGAGCCGGTGGCCTTAAAAAAAGGTTTTTCAGAATCACCGCTGCTCCAAAATAAACACGAGATGCTCGCATGACACAACAGTCGAAAGTGAATGTGGTCCGCATAACGAGTCCAGTGAAATAGCTCGTTTTTCAGCCTGAGCAGCACACTTCTCAACGCAGCGGTGTCAAATGCGTGCTCCCTCAACACCAGCAGCCTTCACTCAAACGGCGCTGCGTTAATGAAGGCGCGTACACCATTCCCCAGCGCTCACCGGCTTGTATTAGCATAAATGTGAGACCGCAGAACGAGTCCAGTGAGAAACCTCGCTCTCAGCAGGAGCGGCATGCGTCTCACCGCAGCAGTGCCAAACACGTGCTCCCGCGACGCCAGTAGCATTTACCCAAACGTCGCGGCATTGATGAAGGCGCGCACATCGCGCCCCAGCACTCACTGGCTTGCATCAGCATAAATGTGAGACTACAGAATGAGTCCAGTGAGAAACCTCGCTCTTAGCAGGAGCAGCACGCGTCTCACCACAGCAGTGTCAAACACACGCACCCATGGTGCCTACAGCCTTCACCCAAATGGCGCGGCGTGTATGAAGTTGTGCACATCACTCCCCAGCGCTCGCCGGCTCGCATCAGCATAAATGTGAGACCGCAGAACGAGTCCAGTGAGAAACCTCGCTCTCAGCAGGAGCGGCACGCGTCTCTCTGAAGCAAATGCATGCTCCCGCGGCGCCTGCAGCCTTGACTCAAATGGTGCAGCGTTGATGAAGGCATGCACACCGCTTCCCACCGCTCACCAGCTCGCATCAGCATAAATGTGAGACCGTAGAACGAGTCCAGTGAGACACCTCGCTCACAGCTGGAGCAGCACGTGTCTTACCGCAGCGGTGTCAAACGTGCACTCCCATGGCACCAACAGCTTTCACCCAAACAGCGCCATGTGGATGAGGGTGCACACACCTCTCTTCAACACATGCCAGTCCACATCGACATGAATGTGAACACGCAGCCTGAGC
>NW_023630430.1:0-1705 GCF_014905685.2 Nematolebias whitei | reverse complement strand
CTGAGGAAGTAGAGTCTCTGATGAGCTTTCTTGATCAGGCTGGTGGTGTTGTTGCTCCAGCTGAGGTTGTCATTCATGTGTACACCCAAGTACTTGTAGCTGGAGACCACTTCCACCACAGATCCTCTTATGTTCAGGGGGGTGTAGATGTTTTTGTTCCTTCTGAAGTCCACAATCATCTCATTTGTCTTCTTCACATTGATTTGAAGGTTATTCTCTTTGCACCAGCTCTCCAGGTGTTCCACCTCTTGCCTGTTGCTGGACTCATCATTGTTTGTGATGCATCCCACCACCGCTGTATCATCTGCAAACTTTACAATGTGACAGCCTGGATGGGTAGCTGCACAATCATACGTGAGCAGAGTAAACAGGAGGGGGCTCAACACACATCCCTGAGGAGAGCCAGTGCTGAGGGTTATGGTGGAGGAGGAGAGGTTGTGGATCCTCACTAACTGTGGTCTGTTTGTTAAAAAGTCTAGTACCCAGTTGCAGATGGAGGGGCTAGGACCCACCCTCTTTACAATCTACATACATAATGTAGGTAAAAACATCCATAATGCATCCATACATTTCTATGCTGATGACACAGTTGTTTATTGTCGAGCTAAAACTGTTGCTAAGGCTTTCCAGCTTTTGAAATCTGCATTCAACATCATCCAGACTGATTTGTTCCGCCTCAAACTTGTCCTAAATGCCGACAAAACCAAATGGATGCTTTTTTTCAAATAGGAAGTTGGTCCCAGCAGTTCTTCCTCCGATTTTATCCTAAAATGGTGTCCCCATTGAGTTTGTTGATTCCTATAAATATTTGAGTGTCTTGGTCGACTCACATCTCTCTTTCAAGCTACATGTGGAAAACTTGTTAAAGAAACTGGAAGTTAAACTAGGTTTCTTTTTCAGAAACAGATTCTGTCTAACTCTGAATGCTAGGAAACGCCTTGTATCTGTGACCTTCCTTCCCTCCATTGATTACGGTGACATTATTTACATGAACGCTCCTACAAGAACCCTGCAAATGTTGGATGCTGTCCATCATGGTGCACTAAGATTCATAAATGGCTGTGATTATCGTACCCACCATTGCACCCTGTATTCACTGGTTAACTGGACATCATTAACTTCACGCAGACTCTCTCACTGGTATATTTTCATCTTTAAATCACTTCTTGGTCTGCTGCCTTCATACATCTCCTCCTACATGTCTCTGCGTGAGTGCAGCTACAGCGTGCGCTCTCAGGACATTATTACCTGCAGTGTTCCCTCAATGAGAACTGAACTAGGCAAAAGGGCCTTCTCCTACTCCGCTCCTGTTTCCTGGAATATCTTACAAAAAGATTTGAAGCTCTCGACCATGACCTCTCTAAGTGGCTTTAAGAATATGTTGGACTCCTGGCAGGGACCAATGCAGACATGTTCCTGTTTTTAGTTTTCTACATTCGCCTTAGAATCTAGCTGTTTTTTGTTTTTTTGTTACCTTTTCTTTTTTCCTTTTAGCCATCCTATTTGTAAAATAAATAAATAAATAAATAAATAAATAAATAAATAAAAATAAATAAATAAATAAAATAAAAAAACCTGTATTATGACTTTTTATAATTGTTTATTGTTGTTGCTGTTGTCCTTTGTTGTCATCTTTCTTTGTTGAAATCAGGTCTCTTTTGTAAATGAGTCCTAGAGGCTCAATGGGATTTACCTGTCTAAATAA
>NW_023630429.1:0-1705 GCF_014905685.2 Nematolebias whitei | reverse complement strand
TATTATTATTATTATTATTATTATTATTATTATTATTATTATTATTATTACTTGAGTTTTGACAGAGCAAAACTTTGATTGAGTGAAAGTTTTCACAGAGCCAATGTCTGTGTGAGGCTTAATTTTTAGTCCTCATATCTTCCTGCCTGAAATGCTGCCTCTCCCAGTTCTGCTCCACCCATAAATGTGGGCGTATCCATGGCAACCAATGACTCAGCAGAGCGACCTTTATCACAGAACCTGGAAACTTTTAGACAATGTGTTAAGTGTTTGGTGGAGTAGAATAAGTGACAGTAAAAATGGATAATAATGTAAAGTTTGTAACTCTTATGAATCTGATCTCAAGCTCTTATTTTAAAACAACACTTTGACGTTCTGACAAAAGCTTCTTTCTCTACTTTTTATGTTTTATATGACTTTAAATACAGAATTCAGTCAAGCAGTTTACTGAACTCTCCATAACACAACAGGTCTGCATAGATGGCATGAAGTTCTCCAGGATCTACAGGGACAGCATTGATGGAAATGATGAGAAAGAGCTGCTGGGTAAGATGGTTGTAGCAGCCAGTGACTCACTGCAGCTCCACACAAACACCACTCACTACCAGATGACTGGCTTTGACCCAGCTTGGCTGTCAGAGGACAAATACTCCCCCTGGCTGTACAAGACTGAACGTTAAGTTTATTGCTGTTATTCAAATCAAAACATAAACTTTAATTCTTTGTTTGTTGATTCCCCCAAAATCTACACCCCTAGTTTGACACCACAAAACCACAGGTGAGATTAAACTGTAGGGATGTGAAATTAATCATTTTATATTACAATATGTGTATAAATACAAAAAGTACACACAAAATATTCTATAATATATCATATAAAATGTGTTCCACGAATAAATATAAAGTTCAAACAGATACAATAGGATTAATATTAGATACAGATTAGGAGTGAGTTTCATTCTGACCAGATTAACGAGCTAACAGCTAATCCAAGATAAGCAAGACTATTCCTGTCGTTTCTTAAAACAACTCCGATGTTAGAAATCTTTATATTAGTGCCAAACTCACAATATTTGGTTATTTTAGCAGAAATGTTGTGATTTTCCTGCAGGAAGTGCCCCCACCTGCAGAAATATGAAGTAACACACAGTTTCTGCTGTTTGTACAAATATTTTGTGTAAACTGTGAAGCAAGTTTTTAAAATGATCTAAAAAAGTTAAATCTGGTCCTCTGGACATTCAAAAAAACAAAACAAAGCAAATCAACAAAAAAATGTAGAAACGTTTCGTCTCTCATCCGAGAGACTTCCTCAGTCTGAGGAGCTGTATTCAGCTCAGTCTCTTAAATAGCACCGTCTCAGAGTGGATCAACCAGTTTTGCTGCTGACAACCAAAACGGATAAATAAAGGCTAAATGAAAAAAACCAGCTGATCACATGCTCAAGAAGGACCATCAGCCTAACAATGGATCATTAGCACACTGATGGCTGGTTATTGTTCACAGAGGGCTGAGTGATACTATCAATCACAGCATTGTAAGAGGGGGACAGTTGAACCCGGAGGCCTCCACCCCTGTTTAACGATGGACGATTTCTTTTCACAAAGATGGCCTCCTTTACTCCTCTCTCAAACCATCGTTCCTCTCTATCCAGGATGTGCACATCTTCATCCCTGAAAGAGTGACCGCTGGCCTGGAGATGAGTGTA
>NW_023630428.1:0-1706 GCF_014905685.2 Nematolebias whitei | reverse complement strand
TGTTGATGCGTGTTGATACGTGTTGATGCATGTTGATGCGTGTTGATACGTGTTGATGCGTGTTGATGTGTGTTGATGCATGTTGATGCGTGTTGCATGTTGATACGTGTTGATGCGTGTTGATGTGTGTTGATGCGTGTTGATGCGTGTTGATGCCTGTTGATGCGTGTTGATGCATATTGATAGAAAGAAGACAGAAGAAATAAGATGGAGACAGTGTGAAGACAGAAAGAAGACAGATGAGACAGAGAAGACAAAAGACAGAGAGGACAGAGACCGTATAATGTAGTGTTTGAGTTTCTGCAGGAAGCAGTGAGACGCTTCCTGCTCGTTTTGCTCCATGTTTATTTTTGCCTCGTTAAAACTAAAAGTGAACGATCGACTCTATAGCTGAACACGAGCTGCAGGAGATCTCACCACAATATTTTATTGTTTTATTACAAAATGACTGCTGATAAGAATCAACGACAAACAATCAAACAGCATCAGTGATAAAGGATAATAATTTGTAGAAAAAGTGGTTTAAAATATCCTGATGCTGCTCAATAATCCAGGTAGAAAAATCTAAAAAAGTTCAATCTGGTCCTCTGGACATAAAAAAAAAGAAAACAAAGCAAAAAATGTAGAAACGTTTCGTCTCTCATCTGAAAGACTTCTTCAGTCTGAGGTGCTGTATTCAGCTCAGTCTCTTAAATAGCACCTTCTCAGAGTGGATCAACCAGTTTTGCTGCTGACAACCAAAACCAGCTGATCACATGATCAAGAAGGCTGATGGTCCTTCTTGATCATGTGATCAGATCAGGAAATGATTGATGAAGCTGCATCAGCTCAAATGGAACAACCAGAGCCAAAGTTGCATCATGTCAGCAGGTTCTGCTCCTTACCGGGTCAGTCTGAGGCGTCACTCATCAGACCAGGGTTCTGCTGCTGGACCAGACCAGGGTGCACCACGAGGAGGACCAGCCAGGAATGGTAAATGGACTGCACTTATATAGCGCCTTCCTATCTTATTTCAAGATACTCAAAGCGCTTCACACTACAATCTGTGCCTCATTGACCCATTCATACAGCTCTATACTAGATCTCTACAAAGCTAATTGAACAAATCATTCTAAAGAGACTAATCAGAGCTTTAGATCACATTCATACACTGATGGGACACACATCAGAGGCTATGAGGGGTTCAGTGTCTTGCCCAGGGACACTTCGACATGTGACATGCTGGTGGATTCGAACCCCCAACTCTCGCATTGGAGGACGACTGCTCTAACCACTCAGCCACAGCCGCCCCAGGAACGGCCCAAAGTAGCTGATAGTCACTGTGACAGCTTCAGGGGTGGGTGAGGACGAGAGCTGAGGAGAAGGTGTGGAGGACATGGACAACCTTCAGCCGGATTCGACGTCAACAGTGAGAAAAGCAACGCTTCATCTTCGGTACTTACTGAAACATCCACTTTGTTTCTAACAAAAACTGTAAGTGAGCCAACACGTTTCTTTGCTCGGGAATAAATGAAGACAGACAGACGGACACATGAGGGTGGGACCAAAGACGAACTGCAAGTGTCACACAGAGACGTGGTGTGAACCATCAGCTCTCAGAAGAAGAGTTTTGAGGATCTCTCAGATGTTATGGCTCCCCTCTGAAGTAAACAGTTCCAGCTCAAAACAACAGACTGTGTCTCTGAAGAACAAAAAGTCAAACACAT
>NW_023630427.1:0-1706 GCF_014905685.2 Nematolebias whitei | reverse complement strand
TGTTGATGCGTGTTGATACGTGTTGATGCATGTTGATGCGTGTTGATACGTGTTGATGCGTGTTGATGTGTGTTGATGCATGTTGATGCGTGTTGCATGTTGATACGTGTTGATGCGTGTTGATGTGTGTTGATGCGTGTTGATGCGTGTTGATGCCTGTTGATGCGTGTTGATGCATATTGATAGAAAGAAGACAGAAGAAATAAGATGGAGACAGTGTGAAGACAGAAAGAAGACAGATGAGACAGAGAAGACAAAAGACAGAGAGGACAGAGACCGTATAATGTAGTGTTTGAGTTTCTGCAGGAAGCAGTGAGACGCTTCCTGCTCGTTTTGCTCCATGTTTATTTTTGCCTCGTTAAAACTAAAAGTGAACGATCGACTCTATAGCTGAACACGAGCTGCAGGAGATCTCACCACAATATTTTATTGTTTTATTACAAAATGACTGCTGATAAGAATCAACGACAAACAATCAAACAGCATCAGTGATAAAGGATAATAATTTGTAGAAAAAGTGGTTTAAAATATCCTGATGCTGCTCAATAATCCAGGTAGAAAAATCTAAAAAAGTTCAATCTGGTCCTCTGGACATAAAAAAAAAGAAAACAAAGCAAAAAATGTAGAAACGTTTCGTCTCTCATCTGAAAGACTTCTTCAGTCTGAGGTGCTGTATTCAGCTCAGTCTCTTAAATAGCACCTTCTCAGAGTGGATCAACCAGTTTTGCTGCTGACAACCAAAACCAGCTGATCACATGATCAAGAAGGCTGATGGTCCTTCTTGATCATGTGATCAGATCAGGAAATGATTGATGAAGCTGCATCAGCTCAAATGGAACAACCAGAGCCAAAGTTGCATCATGTCAGCAGGTTCTGCTCCTTACCGGGTCAGTCTGAGGCGTCACTCATCAGACCAGGGTTCTGCTGCTGGACCAGACCAGGGTGCACCACGAGGAGGACCAGCCAGGAATGGTAAATGGACTGCACTTATATAGCGCCTTCCTATCTTATTTCAAGATACTCAAAGCGCTTCACACTACAATCTGTGCCTCATTGACCCATTCATACAGCTCTATACTAGATCTCTACAAAGCTAATTGAACAAATCATTCTAAAGAGACTAATCAGAGCTTTAGATCACATTCATACACTGATGGGACACACATCAGAGGCTATGAGGGGTTCAGTGTCTTGCCCAGGGACACTTCGACATGTGACATGCTGGTGGATTCGAACCCCCAACTCTCGCATTGGAGGACGACTGCTCTAACCACTCAGCCACAGCCGCCCCAGGAACGGCCCAAAGTAGCTGATAGTCACTGTGACAGCTTCTGGGGTGGGTGAGGACGAGAGCTGAGGAGAAGGTGTGGAGGACATGGACAACCTTCAGCCGGCTTCGACGTCAACAGTGAGAAAAGCAACGCTTCATCTTCGGTACTTACTGAAACATCCACTTTGTTTCTAACAAAAACTGTAAGTGAGCCAACACGTTTCTTTGCTCGGGAATAAATGAAGACAGACAGACGGACACATGAGGGTGGGACCAAAGACGAACTGCAAGTGTCACACAGAGACGTGGTGTGAACCATCAGCTCTCAGAAGAAGAGTTTTGAGGATCTCTCAGATGTTATGGCTCCCCTCTGAAGTAAACAGTTCCATCTCAAAACAACAGACTGTGTCTCTGAAGAACAAAAAGTCAAACACAT
>NW_023630426.1:0-1706 GCF_014905685.2 Nematolebias whitei | reverse complement strand
TATAATACAGGTCCAAATAACTATAGTAAACATGGTAGAATATTACTGTGCAAGTAGGATGACTCAGTATAAATAAGTATTTCACAGGTATGTTTAAAGCAGCTGCAATCTAAACTCTTTTCTTCCAAACTGAGGTTGGTTAAAGGATTATGTAAACCAGGTAAGATGTTTACTGTTCGTGACTTCTCCACACCACCCCCACCTTAAAATTACAGACTTGTCTAAATGTGCGGCCTTACTACCTGCTCTGTGAAATCTATTCATTTTAATAAGCTCATTTTTGTGAATTTAGAGAAACAGCAAATGCACTTTCAGTCCTGTCACAACATTTACTCCCAAGAGGTCCTGACAGATGACCCTGAGCCGGAAACTTTCTTTGGGGGCCTTTTCCTCACGTAACTTCAAGTATTAGTCCACATTTAATGCATTTCTTTTTAGGAACTAGCTTGAATACTTTGAGGCCTGTTGACATGTTGACGGCCTGTCCACTTTATTTAAAGAGCAGATAAGACGGAGCTTCTTACTTCATGAGATGATACAACATCTCTGACAAACAGTCAGAGATGTTGTATCATCTAACACTGCACCCAGTGGTTACGCTACTTTAAAGAATTACTTACCTGCGCTAAAAGGAGGACATTGGTTTTAGCCGTCATTAGAAGTCATTCTGTGGTTTACCTGGAAAACATGACAAAAATTGACTCATCTCCACGATCACGTTTTTCTTTAATGATAATGTCACAATTTATGCTGCAGTCTTTGACAAATGATCTATAACTTTAACTAAATTACATCAATCTTGTTGTCATGTTGTCTTCATTCTTTGTTAAATCAGGTCTCTCTTGTAAATGAGTCCTCGAGGCTCAATGGGATTTACCTGTAGAAATAAAGGTTGAATGAATCTCTCAGGGAAAAAAAAAGACCAAACATTTTCTAGTTGAGTTCAGTAACTGGAATTACCATACATCCATCCATTTTCTTTACCCGCTTATTCCATTTTGGGTCACAGGGGTCACTGGTGCACATGTCCAGCAATCACTGTGCGAGGGGCGGGGTACACCCTGGACAGGTCTCCAGTCCATCACAGGGACACATAGAGACAAACGAGACAAACAACCATTCACTCTCTCACTCACACCTAGGGACAATTTAGAGTTACCAATCAGCCTAACATGCATGTTTTTGGTCTGTGGGAGGAAACTGGAGTACCTGGAGAAAACCCACGCATGCACGGAGAGAGCATGCAAACTCCACCCAGAAAGGCCCCTGGACCGGGGTTTGAACCAGGGACCTGCTCGCTGAGAGGCAGCAGCTCTACCAGTTGCGCCACCGTGCTGCCCACTGGAATTACCATAAATTTAAAAAAGACCACCTTTCAAAATTTAAGAAGTAATAGATATTTTAAAACGTTGAATTAGAAATAGACCCGTTTAAACCGTCTTGTTGCAGAGCAGCTGCAGTTAAAACACAACTAGCAATTTAACATGTTTCATTAACTAAAACTGGTGACATGAAGTATTAATTCAAAAAGCGTTCAATACAAAAACAACTGGACTTTATTTGTAACAGAAGACGTTTCGCAGAGAGTGAGAGATACATCTCTCACTCTCTGCTCTTTGAATTGAGAAAGCTCCTCGGATGAGGAGCGAAACGTCTTCAGTTACAAATAAAGTCCAGTTGTTTTTGTATTGAACGCTTTTTGAATT
>NW_023630425.1:0-1707 GCF_014905685.2 Nematolebias whitei | reverse complement strand
CTGTTGTGTTGTGATCTTGGTCCAAACCCTCACGAGAGTTCCTTACAGAACTATCGGGCCACGATGGACCACTCACACACAGCAGAATGGCAGTCTGGTGTCGAGGGAGCAATTTGTAAACTAGAATCTAATATGGAGGAAATAGTTCGTTTACTTAAGTCATCCTCTTCTCCCGAACCAGTTCAAACCTGTCCGGCTCCTACCCGGGAACCTAGACTCTCGCCACCTGAGGCATTTTCTGGAGCACCCGACCAATGCCGTCCATTCATCACACAATGCGAGATCCACTTCCAACTGCAACCCTCCATGTTTACCTGCGACCGCTCCAAAGTCGCATATATGATCTCACTATTAACAGGCAAGGCCAAAATATGGGGAACTTCAGAGTGGCAAAGAAACTCACAGTTTGTTTACTCTCTTCAAAGTTTCAAGAACGAGTTATGCCGAGTTTTTGACCCAGTTCTGCCGGAACGAGAGGCTGCCAGACGTCTATTCGACATCAAGCAAGGTAACCGTCGCGTCACAGATTATATCATTGACTTTCATTCTGTAGCGTCCGGCAGCCACTGGAATGACGAGGCATTAACCGATGCCTTTTATCGAGGCTTGGACGACGCCATTAAGGACGGGCTGGCAACCCAGAGACTTCCTGAGACCTTACAAGGTTTGGAGGACATGGCAACAAGACTCGACCTCCGACTGGCTGAACGCTCTCGGGAAAGAAAGGCTGCTACGTCATCTTTCGTCAGGCAACGCGGTGAGTACGGCGCTCACACGAAGACATGGGACTCACCTTCTGTTTCTTCACCTCGTCCGACAGTGGAGCTCCTCCCTGCCTTGGGTTGAACATGCCCTCAACTCCATTCCTTCCTCGGCCACCGGTTTGTCACCTTTTTACGTTGTTTTTGGTTATCAGCCCCCTGTCATCTCTCTCCAGGAGAGGGAGGCTTCTGTCCCCTCCGCTCATCTGGCCGCCCTACGCTGCCAGAGGGTTTGGAGGAAGGCCAGACGCGCCTTGTTGAAAAGTAGGGCGGCCTATCGCAAGCAGGCTGACCGCCATAGAACCCCCCAGCCCGTTTACTCCGTAGGCCAAAAGGTGTGGTTGTCCACCAGGAATCTCCCACTTAAGCTCCAGTCCCGTAAACTGGCCCCTCGCTTCATTGGACCCTTTCCCATTTCCAAAGTCGTCAACCCTGTGTCTGTTCGCTTGACTCTCCCTAAGTCCCTCCGTGTCCATCCCACCTTCCACGTTTCTTGTGTCAAACCGGTGGTCTCCTCCTCTTTTCATGCCCCTATTCACGCTCCTCCACCCGCCCGCTTCATTGAGGGTGGTCCTGTCTATACTGTGCGCCGTCTCCTTCGCTCTAGGCGGAGGGGACGGGGGGTTCAGTACCTGGTCGACTGGGAGGGGTACGGTCCTGAGGAACGTTCCTGGGTCCCCTCCTGTCACATCCTCGACCAGACTCTCATCGCCGACTTCCACGCTCTCCATCCAGATCAGCCAGGTGGAACGCCAGGAGGCGTTCCTTGAGGGGGGGATCTGTCATGAATCACGTCCTTGTATTTAGATCTTTATCACTCTGTTCACTAGCTCTGGTTTCTCAGTTCTGTTCTGCTCTTTTCATTCTCACTCCTTATCTCCTTCTACCTGGTTCTCATGTGTGTGTGTGTATGTGGAGAACCAGTCTGTCCACTCTGCATGTTGGT
>NW_023630424.1:0-1707 GCF_014905685.2 Nematolebias whitei | reverse complement strand
TAATTCTCTTTCTTCTGCCAAGGTCATTTCTTTACCACCGGGCTGGCAGTTGCCACAGCGGCAGCCTCCACATTTTGGGGTGCAAGCAGCACCAATGCTGTCCCACTTCCACCATTCAAGAAAATCACGAGTGGTAGCTGCAGAACTAAAATGCTTGATTGTAGATGAGGAGCATACATGCTCTTTATACATCACTGCAGCAGTTCTCATTGACCTGGCAAAGTGGGTTCTGGATTGGTGCGCTGTGAATGTAGCCTCTTCAAACAGCCCAGGGTGTGTTCCTGCGACTGTCTTTCCCAATGGTCCATCCCATAATACGAGATCTCCAACAGCACGTATCTTCTGTGGAACCAGCCGACCTTCTTTGTGACTTATTAACAGCTGGATCTCTTTTGGTCTCACAAATTCACTGAGGGGGACGTCTGGGAAGAACTTTTGAAGTGCTTTCTCAGTTACATGTTGATGGATGTCTGCAATGCTGTCCAATCCATAGCAGAGGAGTTGGTGGGACTTGAAGTTTCCCCTTTCTGTTTTGACCCGGATCTTTAGGAGGTACCGTCTTGTGGTAACTTGAACTTTCATTCCTCCCACACCGTGGACAACCAGGGTTATGGCTTCACTCCTCAAGTTTAATCGATCAGCTGCATCATGTGTTATATAGTTGGTATCTGATGCTAGATCAATTAGAGTCCCAATCTTTTGTCCTGCATTAGCAGTGACCTCTAATAGCATCATGATGACAGGCCATTCCACCAAACCATTCTTTGCCAGAAGGTTGGGCTGATTGGACACAGATGTTTTAGCCACTGCATTACAGAAGACATGACGACACTTTTCTGCTTGTTCAGGTAGGAGGCCTTTTATGAAATCTTCTTGGGCTTGGGTGTAGCGACCTGCTACATCACCTCCCACTGTAGCGTCTTTCCGCCTCTGGATTGAATGCTCTCTGGATAAATCGGCTTTTGGACAGAGATAATAATGGTGCTCTGCAGTGCGTTGCTCCTTGCAGTCTGGCCTTCTGCACAGAAATTCAGTTTTACAGTTCTCATACTCATTATGAATCTCCAGACATTTTTTGCAGGCCCCCAGTTTCTTAACAGCTTCCTTCTTTTCTGACAGCTTGAGCATACGAAACTTTTTACAGAAATACAGCTTTTTCTTATGCTTCCCGTCTCCACAAACCACACACCCTTGAGACATGTTTGTTGCCTGAATAGAAGTTCTGGTCCGGGCTTGACGTGGTTCAGACCTTGGTTTTGACTCCTCCTCCTTCAATTGATCCAGCTTTTCATAAATTACTTCTTGACCTTGAAGAAATTTCAGGAAGTAGTCAAACCGTTTGTCTTGTTCAGCCTCAGTCCCTTTGCTGGCTATATGGAGAAGCCATTCCTTCTTCAGGCTGTCTGGAAGTTTACTTTCTATTGCTTTTGTTATAAGGGGGTTCTTTATAGCACCAGTTACACCAAGTCCTTCAAGATCTATCAGAGCTTTTTCTACAGTTTGAATTAGCTCAACAATCTTCTTGGGCTGGTTGCCTTTAACTGGTGGAACCTTTTGAAGCTCCTCGACTATTTCAAGGGCAATATTTGTTTTATTTCCAAAGCGATTCTCTAGAACCCGGAATATCTCATCGGCTGTTGTGTAAGTTGTGAGACGATGGTCACGTACTATTTTCTCATCCACACTGTCGAGAAGGTGATATTTTTT
>NW_023630423.1:0-1707 GCF_014905685.2 Nematolebias whitei | reverse complement strand
CATGGTGATATTGTGGGTGGCATTGTGCTGTGCATGTTGTTTTGTCGTGGTGGTCTCTCGTTTTATCTATTTCTCTTTTATTATTTATTTATTCTTCTTTCTTCTCTTTCTTTAAAAAAAAAAAAAAAAATTGAGCGATGATGATAAGTTCATTGAAACACTTCACCATGTTTCTACACTTAAACTGAGCTCGCAAACAAAAGAAAGTTACAGGTTCACCTCCCGGTACCGTCAACATCAAAATGTGGGTAGAAAAGGTGAAACACCCACACCTGCCTCCACCCTCATTGCCCCACCCTGGCCCCTGAGCAAGGCCCTCAACCCCCACCATCTGCTCCCTAAACAGATCTCTCTTGAAAATGAGTTCTTGTGGCTCAGTAGTGAGACTACCTGGATAAATAAAGGGTAAATGAAATTAATTTTTTTTCTTTATTAAACAAAGATCTGTAGGTTCAATCATCCAACAAAAAAAGGTTTAACCTTGTCATCTGGACCAGTTTCTTTAAGGTAGAAATGTTTTGTTTTCCACCCGGAAGACTTCATTGTTGTTCATTGAACAACAGAACAGAATAAAAGAATACAAGAACAAAATAACAAATGACAATCTCAAATTACAATATGATACGTACATGTAAAAAAATCCTCTGTCCTAAGTCAACATATGCATAAACAAGTTAACATATTATTCAGCTCAAATTTAAATTTAAGTAACATTATTAGTATCAGAGAATTAGCAAATAATATGATAAAAGTAAAAGCAAAACACGGAATTTATCTAAAATTCTACATATCTACTCAATTTATCAGAGGGCTATCTGAGCGAGGTGATAAGAGAGCTTTTTAAATGTTTTTTTATCACTGTCCAATGAAAGTTGTAACATCTGGAGTTCTTGTATGAATACAGACCATCATGGTTTAAATTTGCCATAGCTGCATTATGTATATATAATGTTAAGATTATGATAATGTTATTAATAAAGTATTCATCTTTTTTTATTTTCAGATACATATCCATATAAGACATTCTGAACTAAGGATTCATGGATTTTATTGTCAGAAGATCGTGAAGAAAATTATTCATTCTGGCATTTTAAATTTTTATTCAACAAATCAGTCCAGACGAGGGCAGTAATGTAATTCCACGGAGCTAGCTGACTTTAAATTAAACCGACGAAGAAGAAGAAAAAATTTACGACTGTCGTAAATTTGACCAGACGTCCTCTGAGTTTATGGCTTCCAGTCGTCCTTCTTTGCTTCTGTCTTCTGAGTTTTCTTCTTCTCTGTAACAAATAATAACCTAACAGTAATAAACTATGGCAGGAATACTTGCACGTAAAGCTATTGACCACCTCAAGAGCAAAGAGTTCAGGGAGTATTTGATGAGGTACGTATGAAAAGCTACAGAGATGCTAATGAAGCTAGTTCACAGTTGGGCTTCGAGTTTTTAAGTGACACCAGCTGGTGAAATGTTCTGTTCTCATCTAATATGCATCTTAATTCAGTTTAACTGCATTTTTTCCACACTTTTATGTTTGTATTTGACGTCCTTTGTTATTTAATTTTTTTTATCTGTGGCTAAAGTTTTCAAGGACTCGTACTCGCTGTACTTGTTGGACTTGTTTGTTTAGGACATGACCTGAGGGCATGGAAGCTTGAAAACGAATCACGATATTCAGATTAATTTTTAAACACATTCTCAGTTATCTT
>NW_023630422.1:0-1707 GCF_014905685.2 Nematolebias whitei | reverse complement strand
ACTGTTGGATAGTGCTTAAAACACCTTTTATCTTTCAACACTTCTTGTTTTTTTTCGGGTATTGGGATCTACTAGCTCTTGCTAGTGTTAGCTTAGCATGGCTGCTTCTTCTCTCCCGGCTTCCTCTGTTTTCACTTGCTCCATGCGTCAGATGTTTAGTTATTCCTCTGCCTCCTTTAGTGGTAATGATACATGTAACAAATGTAGTCTTATGGTAGCTTTGGAGGAGAGGCTGTCTGAACTGGAAGCTCGGCTCCGTGATGTAGAAAAACCAGTAGCCAGCCAGGTCCCCTTAGACAGCACGGAACCTCAGAGGCTAGCTCTCGTTAGCAGTCCTACTGCAGACCCCGAGCAGCCAGGACCTCAGGCCGGCTGGGTGACGGTCCGGAGCAAGTGTAGTGCTAAGGCTAAGCCCCCAGTTCACCACCGACCCGTTCACGTTTCTAATCGAGTTTCGTCACTCAGTGACACACCCGCTGAGAAGCAGACCCTGATGATTGGCAGCTCCATAGTCCGAAACGTGTCTTTAGGGACTCCAGCGGCCATAGTTAAATGCATTCCGGGGGCCAGAGCGGGCAACATTGACTCTTATCTGAAACTGCTGACTAAGGCTAAGGCTAAATACAGTAAGATTGTTATTCACGTCGGCGGTAATGACACCCGGTTACGCCAATCGGAGGTCACTAAAATTAATGTTGCTTCGGTGTGTGACTTTGCAAAAACCATGTCGGACTCCGTAGTTTTCTCCGGCCCCCTCCCCAACCTGACCAGTGATTATATGTTTAGCCGTATGTCGTCGTTTAACCGCTGGTTGTCCAAGTGGTGTTCTGACAACGACGTGGGCTACATAGATAACTGGAGTTCTTTCTGGGGAAAACCTGGTCTGATGCGGAGAGATGGCATCCATCCCACTTTGGACGGAGCCGCTCCTTTCTAGAAATATGGCTGATTTTGTTTATCCCCCAAATTATTGACAACCCAGGGTCCAGTCCAGGAAGCAGAGTTGTAGTCCTCCACCTCTCTGCTGCTTCTCCTCTGTTACCCACCCACACCCACATTGAAACAGTGTCAACTCGCCCACGGCTCAAATTAAATAAACCAAAAATCAACTCTAAAAATATAAACCATAAAAATCTGATTAAAATAAACACAGTTACTTTACCAGAGCAAAATCCTAAAATCATTAAATGTGGATTATTGAACATCAGATCTCTTTCCTCTAAATCCCTGTTAGTTAATGAACTGATAACTGATCATCATATTGATTTATTGTGTCTGACAGAAACTTGGCTACAACAGGAGGATTTTGTTGGTATAAATGAATCCACTCCTGTTAATTATTTAAATGTTCATGTTCCTAGAACAACTGGCCGAGGTGGAGGAGTAGCTTCTATTTTTCAGTCAGGATTATTGATTAATGCCAAACCAGTTATTAGTTATGATTCTTTTGAATCACTGTCCCTCAGTCTTTCTCATCCAAAATGGAAATCAGAAAAGCCACTTTTACTAGTTGTTATATATCGTCCACCAGGCGCTTACTCTCAGTTTTTGTCTGAATTCTCAGAATTCTTAACTGACTTATTATTAAATACTGATAAAATCATCATAATGGGTGATTTCAATGTTCATGTAGATGTTGAGAGTGATAGCTTAAGCATAGCCTTTAATAATTTAATAGACTCATTTGGTTTTACCCAAAACGTCCGC
>NW_023630421.1:1287-1708 GCF_014905685.2 Nematolebias whitei | reverse complement strand
TGGATTTTCCACAGTTTATTTATTTTTTTGCGTGTCATGGTTGTTCAACAAAAGAGTGGAAATGTTAAAAATGTTCAGTATTTTTGTAAAAACATTTTCACGTCTCTTCAGGAGACGTTCATGTAGAGTTGCCTTCGTGTTTCTGGTGTTAATGTGTTTCAGACACAATGATTAATGATCGTTTCAAACATTTATGCAAAAAATGTTTATGAAAACTTGAGCACAATTTCTCAACATTTTCTGGTGACGTCACTGTTTAAGTTATTTGTTTTGTATTAATAAACAACATACGGTTATTTCAGTTGCAAGGTTACGTAAACATGTATTTAAATTAAACAAAATGACTATTTACTGGACACCCCCCCCCCCTAGCTAAATTCTTCTAGAACTGGGTACATTAACATTCCGATTTTGCTGGAAA
>NW_023630421.1:0-1187 GCF_014905685.2 Nematolebias whitei | reverse complement strand
CCCCCCCCCCCCCCCGCTAAATTCTTCTGGAACTGGGTACATTTCATTCTGATTTTGCTGGAAATTCTGGGAAGATTTTTGTTAGATTGTTGCATTTTGCCACATATTGTTAAATGACCTTGACTTGTTCTGATGTGCGTTCATGTTCAAACAGTAAATATACTGTAACAATATCATGATTGGGCGGATTTTTGTGAGATATGGCAGTTTTTAACAGATTTTGGGTCTGGAAAAACTCGACTATCTGG
Source organism: Nematolebias whitei (assembly GCF_014905685.2). Classification (NCBI taxonomy): domain Eukaryota; kingdom Metazoa; phylum Chordata; class Actinopteri; order Cyprinodontiformes; family Rivulidae; genus Nematolebias; species Nematolebias whitei. Next base: position 939 of record NW_023630421.1, on the reverse strand, counting down.
CAACACTGGTCAGGTTCATCTGACAGAAAGGAGCAGGCAGATGAAAGACATGACCACGACACAAGGTGGAGCCAGAGACCAAGGAAAACAAACCCTAGAAAGACAGAAACACAGGATGGAGAGAAAGCAAGACATAAACACAACACCAGATGGAGCTAAACACCAGGGGACAAAAAAAACCCCACAACTACACAGGTGTTCATCATGGAGTCTCATTAGTGTCCCTTTAAGTTCAGTGTCCGTGTGTTTCCTCCTCCTCCATGGATTGTGCTTCCCAGCCCTCATGTTCTGTTCCTCCATTATTGTAAAATTTGTCCGTCTGTTTGCACCAGGGTTTGTCCTCTCGCAGATCATTTGTTTTCATTCTGTAAACCTGCAGATTTATTAAATCCACAACGAGGCACATGTCAGGCTAAAGGAATGGATCAAACTTATTGTCGACCCTTTGAAAGGATGAAAAGAACGCTGGTTGTTGGAAAGCAGTTCTCTAACCCTTTTCAGTCAACTCAGTTTTACATCTCCTGCCTGAAAGCTGCTGCTGACAGTTCGCACCTCCTGCCTTTGAACTTCCTCCACTCAGAACCTTCTCTTTCCTTCCCACGCTACAGAAACTGATCCGGGCTTGGGTTTTACCATCATGAAACTGTCAGGAGCAAACCTGAGGAGGCATCAGTGCACACCCCCGGGACTCAGAGGACATGAAGGTGACTCACAGTGAAGCACAAAGTTTTATCTAGAAGTTTCATCATCGTATTGGATGTCACAGCTCAAGTACTGTGCAAACGTCTCCGGTCCATCCCCTCGTTTTCATCATAGCTTCCTTCCACACACACTGTCTGTCTTGTATCTTGATCAAAGGTTCTCCAGGATTTCTGGAGGTCGGTCACAAATGTTCTTTGGACTTCAGCTGTTTCTGCGCTCACGTTCAGTGCTTGTCCC
>NW_023630420.1:0-1708 GCF_014905685.2 Nematolebias whitei | reverse complement strand
GTAGCTGTTCCCAACCATAATAGCTTACACACCAGGTGCATATAGTTTAAGGCCTTATGTAAAATCCCCTTCATAAGCCCACCTTAAACCACATAATTGCATGACACATTGAACCAGAACGGCACAGGCTGGACGTCGCTGGAGACAACCTTCGCTGGAGGCGACCTGCAATCCTGACGTTGGTCTCCACTCTTCATCCAGTGGCCGCTTCTTCAGTTCAACCAAAGGGTACCCCTCTGTATGCTGATTAATCAACACTTCCAATCGTTGTGGATTTACCGTTGTGGATTATATGACTTTTTCCAATGGATTACAGACTCTGTTTCCAAGGGGTTAAAGCATTGCTACAATGGAATTACCAACAACATTATGGAATTATCATCAACACAATGGAATTACCAAGAACATTGTGGAATTACCTTGACTTTGTTTTCCTTGCTGGATTACTTCTGACTTTGGTCTTCCTTGCTGGATTACTTTTGACTTTGGTCTTCCTTGCTGGATTACATCAAGCTCAAGGACATTTGAAGGCGTAAGTTCACGGTTGGAATTCATCCCCATGGACAGGCGATGATTTCCAAAGGGGGGACTGTAGTGGACTAGGCCTATGTCAAAACTGACCAGATGGACAGAGACTGTTATTTTTTTGATCTGCATCCAGAAATACAGTTTGAGCCATCTGGAGACTTTCTTTCTTGAATTAATCAAGTAGAAAAGACAATTCTCTATGATCATTACTATTTTACAATTGTTTAATAATCAAATTGTGTTAGTTCACTCAATGTTTACAGGTTGAAGAGAACTACTCATTTTTATTTTACATAAACAGTAAGTAATGATTTTTATTCCTCATTCAAAGAAGAAATCAGGGTAATATGCATTTCTTGATTTTTCTGTCTTCAATGAGCAAATTTGTAAGTATGTTAAAGGTCGAGTTTCGGTCAACTAAAATGTTTACTGAAAAGAAATGTCATGTTTAATCTTTACAGAAGATACAGGAGAGTTCGACTCCACGAAGTCTGGTTTTCTCCAATAATCTTTCTGTCTGTTTTAAACAATCTCATTCTCTGCCCTTGACTTTGATAACACCTTACATCACAAACCACACCTCTGATCTGGTCCATCCACCAATCAGAAAGCTCTAAAATGACCCGGAAGTCAACTCATTTAAATGTGGCAACTTCCCGGTTCTCGCCAGAGTTAAAGAAAAAAAGAGTTAAGAGTTAAAGAGTTACAAAGAGTTGCAGTTCTCCTGGAGAAGAGAGATGAAAAACTCTCTGATGAGAGTTCTGAAGGAGTTCAGAATTCTGACAATCCAGGAAGGATTTTGGGAGTTACAACTTCTGTTTGGATAACCTCGCACGACTCTCTAAGGGTTTGGCTGTCCTCATGGAGACGCTGAAAGAGTCAGAAAGGAACCCTACGCCAACGCTGATTTTATCATCAACCAGGTAGAAGGTTCTATTTCGACCAAGTGTACCGTGGCCAAGCTGATTCCCCAAAGAGCGTGTTGTTCTGGTCCCACAGATAAACTCCCTCACACATCTCTCTGTAAGATAAATCTCCATTTTCCATCTTAAACTCTCCTTTCTCCTAAAATCATTACAGATATTTTAGAAATATCTGAAGCAAAGTTCTCAATCACCGCCGTGTGATTGATGTCTGTGTTCTGCTGAGAAGTGAGGACAATCGCCGTATTGTCCACTTT
>NW_023630419.1:0-1708 GCF_014905685.2 Nematolebias whitei | reverse complement strand
ATGTCAGATTGTTCAAGATATCACAATATCTCTGGAGATTGAACATAAAGTTTGTTTCAAGGTTTGATCAAAACATCTTTCAGTTGGATCAAAGTTTTTCACAGTTCAGAGTTTTTAAAAGTTTTGTTTTGTTTCTAAACTTACATGTTTTATTCTTTATTCAGTTTGTGGAGCTGCAGTTTGTCAAAGATCAGCTGTTCTTCTCTGAGCTCAGCTCTGAAGTCCAACCCCTCCCATCTGACAGAACTGGACCTGAGGGTCAACAACCTGCAGGATCCAGATGTTCAGCAGCTGTTGGATCTTGTGGAGAGTCCAGACTACAGACTGCAGACTCTGAGGTCAGTAGAAGGTTGGAGTCGTTCCTGCTGCTTTCAGCAGAATTGGACTAAAGCCGGTTGTTGTCAAAGCAAAGATCCAGTGTTTCCAGTAAACCTGCAGCTTCCCAGTAACTGTATTTCTGAATGAATGTATGAGAGGAGAACAGGGACTGGTTTCAGGATCAAACAGAAAGACAAGAAAAGAAGGAAAGAGCGAGCGTTACTTGAAGGAATGCAGATCACTCACCAAAATAACATGTCATGTGATCATGTGATGTCTCAGCTGATCTGTTAGTGCTTGGAGGATGTTGTGAATGACTGTCAGCTACTACCACACCACATTTTACATCAGGATCTGTCAAATTCACTGACTTACACATATTTATGTCTAGGCTCAATTTGATTAGCTGTGGCAGCCATCTTGAATTGTGTTGACTCCAAAAGTTAATCAGTTGAAGGTGAACATTTCAGATTTATTTACTGCAAGTTTAAATAAAGTCCATCCAGTGGTTTATGAAATATTTTGCTAACAGACAAGCAGGGTTGACTCCCAACAGTTACTAAGATTTACCCAAAGATGTTGCACAATGTGTTGTGATTGAAGTTTGTGTTGGTCTCTCTGAAAGACTCATTTATCTCTTCTGCTGCTTCTTCTTCTCTCTACAGATGGAGGTGGTGACGTTTGTTGTGGAGAGCTGAACATGATGGTGTGTTTGTGGGAGAAGATGAGCTGTGTCCTGATGATCCACAGAGGTTGAAGCAGCAGCAGCTTGTATGCAGACACTCTGACTGGACTGTTTCTGCTTCTTCTGTTTCCTCATCCACACTTTACATTATCACCTTCAAACAATTACACTTTAATGTTTGAACAATGTGCTGTGTTCAATTTATTATTAGAACATGATAAAGATATATTATGTTAAAGCGCTGACAGAAATAACTTCCATTGATCTTCAGTTGTTTTAAAGTAAATTAATTTATCTGTTCACTTTGTGTGATTTAAAATTTGTAAAACAAACCAGAACTGAAAGTGTGACTTCCTGTTTTAACTTTCTTCATTGCAACAGATGTTCCTTTACTCCCCTCTGGTGGTCACTGCTGTAATTACATCAAAGTCTTTGAAAATACTGAATTTACTTTTTAAATGTTTTACAATGAAAGTCAGCTTCATATTAATATTTTATTGTAAACTTGTGTTTTATTGATGTTTTAAAAGCATGATTTTGCTAATGTAACAACATTAAAACTACAACAAAAAGGTTAAATCATGTCATCTGGACCAGTTTCTTTAAGGGAGAAACATTTTCGTCTTCCATCCAGAGGACTTCATCAGTCTGTGGCTTGCCAACCACATCTGTCCCATCAGTAGCCTTCATTGCTGTGTTTCAAGC
>NW_023630418.1:0-1708 GCF_014905685.2 Nematolebias whitei | reverse complement strand
ACCATCATGTTTACGTGACTGTTGAGTTTTAAGGACGGGTCCATTATGTAGTGAACCTAATCTCAAGTCAAATCTGATCAGATGGACAGCAACTGTTATTTCATTGATCTGCATCCAGAAATACAGTTTGACCCATCTGGAGACATTCTTTCTTGAATTAATCAAGTAGAAAAGACAATCCTCTATGATCATTACTATTTTACAAATGTTTGATAATCAAATTGTGTTAGTTCACTCAATGCTTACAGGTTGAAGAGAACTACTCATTTTTATTTTACATAAACAGTAAGTAATGATTTTTATTCCTCAGTCAAAGAAGAAATCAGGGTAATATGCATTTCTTGATTTTCTGTCTTCAATGTGTTCCTTTCTGTAAGTATGTTAAAGTTCAGGCTTCGGTCAACTAAAAGTTTACTGAAGGAGAAATGTCATGTTTAACTATTTCAGAAGATACAGGAGAGTTTGACTCCACGAAGTCTGGTTTTTCTCCAATAATCTTTTCTGTCTGTTTTAAACAAACTCATTCTCTGCCCTTGACTTGATAACATCTTACGTCACAAACCACACCTCTGATCTGGTCCATCCACGAATCAGAAAGTTCTAAATGGACCCGGAAGTCAACTCATTTAAATGTGGCAACTTCCCGGTTCTCGCAGAGTGTAACAGAGTTCTAGGAGTCTAGAGTGAAAAGAGTGGTTGCAGTTGGTGGAGGAGAGTTCCAGAGTTTAACTCATGAAGAGAGTTAAAGGATCCAGATGCAGAGACGATTTTGGGGAATTATAACTTCTGTTTGGATAACCTCGCACGACTCTCTAAGGGTTGGGCTGTCCTCACGGAGACGCTGAAAGAGTCAGAAAGGAACTCCGCACCGACGCTGATTATCATCTGCAAGGTAAAAGGTTCTATTTTCGACCAAGTGTACCGTGGCCAAGCTGATTCCCAAAAGAGCGTGTTGTTCTGGTCCTACAGATAAATTCCCTCACACATCTCTCTGTAAGATAAATCTCCATTTTCCATCTTAAACTCTCCTTTCTCCTAAAAATCATTACAGATATTTTAGAAATATCTGAAGCAAAGTCCTCGATCACCGCCGTGTGATTGATGTCCACTATCTGTGAAACTTGTCTGTTATTGTTTTCATATTTTGCCAAATTAATGTAAATGTTTGATGTTAAACTTTGATTCTGCAAATAAATGACCGCATTCATTTGATGGGTCAAAGATAATAACGTCTCTCGTTCGCATTTCTGTTAAACTCAATGCACGACATTTACACAGTCAGAAAAATGAAGAACTCGCGAAAATGTATGAATATATCTGAGCATATGTCATACTACAATTATCACCCCCAGATTAGTCACCTTTTGTTTCTCTAGCGGGGCTAGAGAGAAAAGGTCAATGTCATGGTTCATGAGTGAGCCTCTGGGATGGAACAGCATGACTTCAGACTTCTTCTCATTGAAGCTTAAGAAGTTTAAAGCCATCCAGTCCCGGATGTCAGCCAGGCAGTCAAGAAGAGGCTGAATAGAGCGTGTGCCTCTGTGCCTCAGGGGGAAGTAAATTTGGCAATCATTGGCATAGAAATGAACGGGTATGTCGTGTTTGCGGAAGATAGCACCTAGTGGCAGCAGGTATAAAGAAAAGAGAAGGGGACCGAGGATGGACCCCTGCGGTACCCCCCACTGGAGTGCGGTCGATGCCGAACTAA
>NW_023630417.1:0-1708 GCF_014905685.2 Nematolebias whitei | reverse complement strand
ACCCTTTCAGCGTCTCCGTAGGAACAGCTGTGAATCGTCCGAAGTAGCGACGGTATTCCGTCCGACACGGTTCACCTCACGAGTGGACTTCACATGAGTGGAGTCCGTCAGAGTTTCACTCAGAGGTGGAAGATGTCATAATCCCACAATACTCGGAAGAGCTCTGGATCATGTCGGGATTTTCCTGTTTCCCAGCACTGGAGCTGCAACGACTGAAGCCGGAGCCTGAAGCGACTGGTTTGAACTAGGAAGTACCGACATTTAAAGGGCTCTACTTCCGGTTCATTTGGGAGGTTCCTGATTGGTCAATATCGACCAGACAGGGGTGTGTTTTTGTGATGTAAGAGGTCACTAGGAGTCAGAAAAACAGAAAGTGTTTTGGAACAGATTGAAAATGTTTTTAGAGACAGAGAGAGAAATGTTTGGACGAGTTGGGTGAAAACAGGTGCCAGCTTCTCTATTTACGTCTGAGAGGATTTAAAAACATGACAGTTCGTTCCAACAACTTGTTTTACGTTTGACTCCAACCTTGGACCAACTTACACTTGCTCATTCAAAGACAGAAAATCAGAAAATGCATAATTACTCTGTAACAGACCTCAACATGATTTCCACTTTGCATGAGGATTAAAAATCATTATTACTGTTTCACAGTTAATTAAAAATGATTAGTTCACTGCAATCATCTAAAAATGGTTTGAACTAAAACACTTTGATTATCAAACATTTGTAAAATAGTAATGATAATAGAAAAGAGAGTGTTCTTTCACTTGATCAATTCAAGAAAGAAAGTCTCAGGATGGGTCAACCTGTATTTCTGGATTCAAATCAATGAAATGACAGTTTCTGTCCCATAAGGTCCTTAAGGTCAGGAATTGACCTCAGGCTTAGTTCACTACAAAGAGTTGAACTATATTTATAGAAAATGTTTACTTTTCTAACTATTTTACCTTTAAATATAATCTCACATTAGCTAAGGATAATTTTACAAGTTCACATTTGATATATTACAAGCAATCAAAACAAGCCAGGGAGCAGGTAAGATACTGACTACTCAGGAGAGAAGAGTCTTCCTTCTGTTAACTGAACAAACATTTGTATGATAGATTACAGGTAGACTAATTAAAACCCTCAGGTCCTTCCGTTAATAAGAATTAACGTTTAGTCGTTTTAATCACTGCTTGACACAGGTTTTAATCTTCACTCTTCAAGGAAAACACTTCATGTGTTAGGAGTGCACGGGGAACCCAGATGATATGAGACCCAGAACGAGGCAGACACGGGGGAAATACAAAAGAACAGTGTTTATTATTTACAGTGAGTTAAATGACATCCACAGGCTGCTTCTCTGAGGCTCCTGGAAAGAGGGACGGTAGGTTATTAGCTGTCCAACGGGGAAGGCCAAAGTTGTTTGATTAATAAGCGTTTGACCTTACAGTCCAACCCGAAGGGGAGAGCTGGTCCTTCAGTCTAAGGAGAGCGAGCAGCAGAGGGAAATCCAACAAGAGTCCAAAAGGGGAACGAGGAAGGCTGGCACTGGAGGCAAAGAGGCACGAGGAATACCTGAGAGGCCAAGGGATCCAAATCAGGTCACGAGGGAATCCAAAGAGCACGAGGAACCAGGAAACTGGAAAAAAGAGCAAAAGGTGAACAAATTCTTTTCACCAAGACATTTGCCTCACAACAGTACAATACCATAAGAGGTGAT
>NW_023630416.1:0-1708 GCF_014905685.2 Nematolebias whitei | reverse complement strand
GTTATCATTTATCAGTTAACATTGATCAGTTATCATCTATCAGTTATCAGCTATCATTTATCAGTTAGCATATATCAGTTATCAGTTGTCATTTATCAGTTAACAGCTATCAGTTATCATATATCATTTATCATATATCAGTTATTATTTAACATTTATCAGTTATCATTTATGAGTTATCATTTATGAGTTATCATTTATCATATATCAGTTATCATTGATCATTGATCATTTATCATATATCAGTTATCAGTTATCATATATCTGTTATCATTTATCAGTTAACATTGATCAGTTATCATATATCAGTTATCATTTATCAGTTATAAGTTATCATATATCAGTTATCATATATCAGTTATCATATATCCGTTATCATTGATCAGTTATCATTGATCAGTTATCATATATCAGTTATCATTTATCATTTATCAGTTATCATTTATCAGTTATCATTGATCAGTTATCATTTATCATATATCAGTTATCATTTATCAGTTATCATTGTTCTAGAATTGCGCTGCTCAAGGTGGCTGCATGTTGGAGCAGCTCTGTTACTTTCATTCTGAGATTTTGCTTTTGGAAACTTTAATTCGTTTTTTTCTGGATGTAAATCACATTTTTTGGATGACTGTTTCCTCTTGTATCAGATGCTGTGCAGCTGGAAGGATTTTTACTTAAACTTTTTTTAGTTTTGGACATTTGTTATGATGCGTAACCATGGCAACAAGGCCGTTTTCTACAACAACAGCAGCTGATTAACATCTCAAAAGCTCAAATAATATCTCAACTACAGCCCCCAATCTCAAATGAGTTGAAAAGGATGTTCTGTGGACGCATTCTCATCTACCTGCCAGCTGTGCTCAAGTGCCTGAAAACTGAGATCCTGGAACTAGCAGGAAACACGGCTCATGACAGCAGAAGAACAGGATCGTCCATTAGCACCTACAGTTGGCTGTCCGCAGTGACGAGGAGCTCGGCAGACTGCTGGGAGGAGTGACCATCGCTCTGGGAGGAGTTCTGGCGGGCATTCGGGCGGCCCTGCTGCCCAGGAGGACCGAAAGGCCAGCCGGATCTGACAGCAAGCTGGATCTGGGTGGACAGATAGGTATCTGTGGCCAGATTATTCGTATTTGCTGTAGGAGATCCTTCCTTCCCACAGCAATCAGCATCTAACAACTCTTGAAAAAAACAGGAAGATGAGCTACGACAACACTTAATTTCCCTCTGGGATTAATAAAGTATTTTTGAATTGAATTGAATTGAATTTATCAGTTATCATTTATCAGTTATCTGTTATCATTTATCAGTTATCATATATCTGTTATCATTTATCAGTTATCATATATCAGTTATCATATATTAGTTATCATATATAACTGTTATCAGTTATCAGTTATTATTTATCAGTTATCATTTATCAGTAATCATTTATCAGTTATCAATCATCAGTTATCAGTTATCATTTATCAGTTATCATATATCATTATCATATATCAGTTATCAGTTATCATTTAGCAGTTATCGTTTATCAGTTATCATTTATCATATATCTGTTATCAGATATCCGTTATCATTTATCAGTTATCATTGAACAGTGATCATATATCAGTTATCATTTATCAGTTATCATATATAAGTTATCAGTTATCATTTATTAGTTATCATATATCAGTTATCATTTATCAGTTATCATTTAGCAGTTATC
>NW_023630414.1:0-1708 GCF_014905685.2 Nematolebias whitei | reverse complement strand
TGTTTGAGGCAACAACAGCAATGTCTTGGTGTGTCCCACCGACATCTGTAATGTTGTCATTCGCGCCCAGGGATGTAATAGGGATTACATTACTGCACAGTGCTCCTGGTTGGGTTCCCGTGTCAGTGTGTTTCAAGGTTTCTAACAACCTGCGTATTTTCTCTGTCTCTTCCGAGCTCAGAGGTGTAGGGCCTTGTTTCTGGAACTTTTGTGATTTTTTCGCCTTGGTTCGTTTCGTCCGAGGTGGGGGACGGTCAGGTACGTCTTTCGGGGGTTCCTTTACGTACTGCCCCTGATGATATGGTTTCCCATATCGTTGCGTCCTACGCTCACCCCTTTTTCGATAATCATGTTCGTCCTCCGAAGGAGGAGCTTTTTTGTCCCAGCGTGCACCTTCAGGACGCGGTTTGTTAGTTTGAACAGACTGTTTTCTCTCAACTTTCTTAGGAGGAGGTGGCGAAGCGCGCCGTCCTTCTAGTTCAAGAGGGAGGGGTTTAACCTTTACACTAGGAAACACTTCTATGGGCGTCTTAGCACGAGAACATGTTTCAAACACATTCACAGCACACTGTCTAATCTCACTGATGGATTTTTCTCTGAAATTTGCCATCATTTGTACTGATTGTCTAAAATCAGTGTGGAGATTTTTGCTGAAAACAAACTTAAAACCTTCATCTTCTTCCATTCCGGTTTCATTTCTGTTACCAAAATAAGCTTGGAAGATTCTTTTGTAATAAACTTTTGGATGTTCAGTTTTACCCTGCGTGACCTTGTCTGCAGCTGGGAAACCAGCAGGTCCCGTGCAGGAGTCGTACTCTCTGATCAAAGCTTCACACAGAAGGTTGTAATACCTTCTCGTTGCATCAGGTAGACGCTCGATAAAGGTGAACACCTCTCTGTCCGACGTGAGCCGTATCAGACTGATCTTATCCTCAACCGTAGCATTAGGATAAGATCTCAATCTGAATTCAAGATCTTTGAGGTACGCTTTTGTTCCAGATGAGCCCATCGGTCCAGGTACAAAGCGTTGTACATATTTTGAGAATTTCTGCAAATCATCCATTGAAGGAGACCCTATCAACGGTCTCACTCGTGTGGTTTGTGGCGCAGATTGGTCAAGGTCTGCCCCTACCACCCAAGATGGGGGTGGGGGTGACAGCATGGTGTTAGGAGGAGGAGGTGCATATCGGTGCTGGTCTATCCCCACCGCCCGAGATGGGGGTGGGGGTGATGGCATGGTGTTAGGAGGAAGAGGTGCATATCGGTGCAGGTCTATCCCTACCACCTGAGATGGGGGTGGGCGTGACGGCATGGTGTTAGGAGGAGGAGGTGCATATCGGTGCAGACCCGTCCTTATCACCCGAGGTGGGGGTGTTGGAACGGGGCTAAGGGGAGGAGGTGTAACAGCCTCTGTCTGGGGTGGTTGTGGCTGACCCGGGCCCTGACCTTGTTCGTCTCTGAGTCTCAGACCAGCTCGCCCCATATCAGAAATCTGGTTTGTAGCCGTAGCTAGATTCTCCTCACAAGCTGTCAGGCGCTCCTGTGATGTCTGACATTCACTTTGTAAATTCAGACATTGTTGGAGTATCATCGCCTTTTCCGCTTTGCAAACCTTCAGCTCCTTTAATGCGATCTGCAACTGTTGTTGTAGCACATCGTTGTCTGAACACGCGGCTTGGTACGCACGTTCTCTATCCCTAATCCTCTC
>NW_023630413.1:0-1708 GCF_014905685.2 Nematolebias whitei | reverse complement strand
TTATCATTCCCCTCCACTGTAAGGAACCTTGAGGATGTTTTATTTTGTGAGACTGTTCTTTATAGTATCTGTCTGAGTTTGGTTCTGTAAACACTAGGACAAAACTAGGATCAGAACCGAGGCAGAGCAAGTGTTGGGAGTTTTGTGTACTTGTAATGCATTGACTTTCTGTATTCTGACTGTTCTTCCAAAGTTTTGTGTTATTAGATTTGATGAAATCTACACCTGATTGTTTGAGAATCCTTTTTTCTGACATCTTTAATTTTTATTGTGTTTGAACCTATTCCCTGTATACCATATTACTTAGGGATGCAACAATCCCCTTTTCTCCCACTGCTGATGCCGATACCTGTGGTTTAGCATTTGTCGATACTGATCTGCTGCCGATCGGATGCAGAAAGACGGTACTGAATTAACTTAAAGCATTTGTTTTTTTAAAACGTAGACATGAATGTACTGAATTACATATTTATTGAAAACTGTGCACCAGAGTAGGGCTGCAACAACGAATCGATAAAAATCGATGATTAAAAGTGTTGGCAACGAATTTCATTATCGATTCATTGTGTTGTGCGATTAAGCGTTTTTCACAGCGCTGTGGAGCCGTTTTGTTCACGGGCAGTTCATTGTCAATGCTGGCTGACTGAATAAAGTTTGAAGAAATAAAACTGAAGCGTGAGTTGAACAGAGCAAGGGGGAGGCTGAAGCAAAGCAGAGGCGGTGTTTTCAAAGGAAATTAAATAAATTTTACAAATTACCAATGTAGCGAAAACTGTTCGATCCAAGTCCTCCAAAGTGTGGCAGCTCTTCACAAAGATAAAAACTGCGCAGCATGCAGCTTTGAAAAGTGACGACACGACACGGGAGAACCACGTAGATAAACGTAAACATGTCGGAGTCACGAGGACGACGAAGGAGCTCAGCAGGTACAACTCGTCTCACTCCCAACTCGTGTGTTGCAGGTGAGTCTACAATATAACACATTTGTTCTGTTTCCAAATGAGAAAATGTAACGTCAGTCTCTCTGGTAGATGAAGCTACTGCTTGTTTGTTTGTTTGCTGATTAATGACTGTGATAGAGAACGAGTGTGATACATAGTGGATTATTGGGATGCTGCTGACGAGGAGGCCCAAAGCCTTGGGCCTAGCGACACTGAAGATTCAGCACCATATCACGAGGAACTGGTCGATTTGGATTATGAGGAAGATGTCTTAAAAGTGGATACAGCTGATGAAGATCGGGACTGGCTTGAAGCTTAAGTGTGGGTTAAGGGAACAGTCTGACTCCGTGGAGGGGGTGTCAAAAATGTACAGAGCTCAGACTGATCTTATGGGAAAGAACAAGTCAGAACATGTTATTATGTGTTATCATGTTATTAATCTGCTAAGTCATGGTTTGTAGACCCCAATGCCTTGAAAGGTCGGGGCCATGTGTAAAACAGCATAAGCACACACACATACAGGCCCACTTGAAGAAACACACACACACACACGCAAGCTCTCACACACACACACACACAGGCCCGTCTGAGGCACACACACGCGGAAGGGAGAAAAGCAGAGCAAAGAATGTTATTTTCAATAAAAAGTACCAGTTTCAGATGAATGAAAGATATGTGGTCATAATAAAGTCAATAAACAAGTAAATAATCAAGTGATATTGTAGTAGAACATATGCATGATATATATTCATAAATTAAACGGATTC
>NW_023630412.1:224-1709 GCF_014905685.2 Nematolebias whitei | reverse complement strand
GTCCTGTCTGCACAACTGGGTTCGTTCCTGTCCACCTGATCCTGACATTACGACCCGACCACACATTAGAACCCAGCGGGCAGGGCTCTCTCGGCAGCTCACCTTTTTTCTTTTTTCTTCCCTCCGAGCCTCCCGTGATGAGCAGATCCACAATCCGGTGCGGAGGGTTCTGGACTAGGCCCGTCCGCTCTCAAGGACGTTATGACCAGGAGGTGGAAATCCTGTCCTCTCCACTCCTGGTCCTCGAGGAGAATAGAGCTCGGCACCGGAAAACCCACCAGGCTCCTGCTTCTGAGTCTGCCTCGCCCGGCTACTCGGGATGGACGTCGGGGGAGGACGAAGAAATCGAGGATGAGTTCTGTTTTGCTCCTGTCTCCCGACTATCCCGCCGTCGCCGGGGAGGTAGGAGGCGGTCCAGAGGGCAGCCCGCGGTGACCGGGCCGGTTTCGTCGGCTGGGCAGAATCATAGAGTTGGTTCCGGTGTTTTTGTGGGAGCTGGTCCCGCCGCCTCACCTCACAGGTTTCCGGTGGGGGCGAGGTCCGGCGTCCCGCGGGAGCTCCGGTCCACTCCTGTTCGGTTCGGCGAGTCCGGTCCACGTGACGTTACGGGGGCGGGTTCCGTCGCCTCACCTTCCAGGTTCCTGGTGGGGGCGGAATCCAGCCTCCCACCGTCACACCGTGCCGCGGCTGTCCAACCCAGTCAGACCGTGCCTCCTGGGCATTCTCCCAGCGACTCTGTGGGGGCGTGTTCCGCTGCCCCACCTTCCAGGTTTCTGGTGGGGGCGACACCTGACACCACACCCTCATTTAAAGACTCTTGCCCATCAATCACATATTCACCCCATGAACTTGCACTAATAAACCAGACTTTACTAGATTTATTTACTTCTGCTAAAAATAACCCGGACTGCTCAGATGTTTTATTTTCCCTGATGGAAGAATCTTTAGTTTCACGTCCCGGTCTCATTCAGCTCCCTGAGTATAACCGTTTATTAATAGAAATTAGGTCACTCATCACACCCAAGGTCACTTATACACACTCTGAACTCTCCTCTGCTCCTCTGACTCCTGGACCCATCACCTTCGCTGCTGTTCCGCCTGCTGAGTGCCTCGCCATTGGTGCACCTGCTTCTGTCACCTCAGAATCAGTTTCTGTTTCCCGTCGCTGCCGCCGCCGCAGAAGATCAGTTCCTGCCGTCACCACAGAGGAGTCGGTTCCTGCCTCCGCTGCAGCTCTCCAGGCTCCCACGCCGTCTGCTGCAGAGCCACAGGCCTCTCCATCATCTGCTGCAGAGCTCCAGGTCTCTCCGTCGTCTGCTGCAGAGCTCCAGGTCTCTCCGTCGTCTGCTGCAGAGCTCCAGGTCTCTCCGTCGTCTGCTGCAGAGCTCCAGGTCTCTCCGTCGTCTGCTACAGAGCTCCAGGTCTCTCCGTCATCTGCGGTTCTCTTCAAGCCTCCAGAGGGGTCGACGCTCTCAGCATCTCCAG
>NW_023630412.1:0-124 GCF_014905685.2 Nematolebias whitei | reverse complement strand
CAGAGGGGTCGACGCTCTCAGCATCTCCAGAGGGGTCGATGCTCTCAGCATCTCCAGAGGGGTCGACGCTCTCAGCATCTCCAGAGGGGTCGACGCTCTCCGCTTCTCCAGAGGGGTCGACGCT
>NW_023630411.1:0-1709 GCF_014905685.2 Nematolebias whitei | reverse complement strand
CTCCACCACATGTACCACATGAGGTGCGAATGACAATAAAGAAACTCTGACTCTGACTCTAATACAGCTGCTGTGGTTTAGTTTGTCATTCAGGCGTCACATGTTTTTATTTTGGAGTGTTGATTATGAATGTCTCATCTCTACTAATCCTACTGATGTTCATTCAGGAGTTTCTACATCTGACAGAAAATATTCACCCTCCCTTCTCCCCATACTCCCCCTTATGAAATGAATTTTTTTTTTTTTAAACAGATTTTTATTCTTTTTTTTTTTCTTTTTTTTTTGAATCGTCACAATCAGTATGTTTTTTGTAGAAATGCAGTCCAGTTCTCAAATCCTGCTAAATGGAGGTGCAGTGATTTTAGTAACGAGATCGTGTTTTGATCACTGCAGAGTAAAAACTCCAGCTTTATGTTCAGGGAGACCAGAATAATTTACAGACCTGCGTTCAGTTTCTTAGAATGGAGCAGTGACTTTAACATTTCTCAGCTCCAATTCTATTTTTGGCTGAAGTAAATCCTCCTAATCTCAGATTACTTTGTTTCAAGTTAATTCACATCAGTTTCGGAAGGGGAATACATTTTCCTTTTCTGAAATAATTCACTGAAGTGTCTTTAAACGTCTCACTGTGAGGATTTTGCAGGGGTTTTGTTTGGTCTTGTTTTTTGTGTAATATAACTTGATGACTCACTTCTACCCAATCATTCATTCATGATTGATTCCTTTCAGCCAACTCTGTTTTCTTTTGTTTACCTGTAAATGATGGCTTTCTTTTTTTTGAATAGGGTTTGAGCCCATATCAGGAAAGGCATCCGGTTTAAAACACCAAATCTTTGGTGCAAGTTTACTCTCTGTGGTGGTCCTTGAAGAAACAAGTGTTGTTGTTACAGTGATTTAATAAACAAAATGCATAAATCTAGTGGTTTTTGTCCAAAGAGATGGTCATTTGTTTTAATCAAATCAGTCATGATTTACTAAAATTCCACCCAACCACGTTGAAGCTGGAGCTATGTTGTCCGAGACATTTACACTTTGTAGGCTCCTACGATAAACTCCTACGAAGGGGAATCAATGAATGTTGTAGACTTGTGGGCTTTGACTGATGGGGACTCGTTAGTTACTCAAAATTGCAAGAAAATAGACAAATTTTTATTTGCAGTGCGTTCCGAAGCTATGTCCCCTCACAGATGCCATTTGCAAACTAGCCACCAACAATCGCAGCCCAGTGAGATACTACCTTATTACTGATTCAACCTTGATCATGCTGCAGAAAGAAAAGCTTTGCAGAGAGTGGTGAAGGCTGCACAGAAGTCTGTCGGAGTCAGCCTCCCCACCATCACAGACATCTACACCTCTAGATGCAGGAAGAGGGCCACCTGCATCATGAAGGACCTCACTCACCCAGCACACACACTTTTTGCCCCGCTCCCCTCAGGAAGGAGGTTGAGGAGCATTAAGTGTAGAACCACTAGACTGAGGAACAGCTTCTACCCTGAGGCTGTTAGACTCATGAATCTCTAACTAGAATAATCGCTGTGAAAAATCACATCATGTTGCTGCTGATCTGTTTCATGTTGCTGCTGATCTGTTTCAATGTTGATGTGTTCATGCGTGCACATCTGCTCACAGACTCATGTTCATGTTTGTGCTGATGTTCAATGTTTTTATGTTATGAGTGCTTAGTGTATATTTAGTTGATGTTTTTCTTA
>NW_023630410.1:0-1709 GCF_014905685.2 Nematolebias whitei | reverse complement strand
TCACCGGACGACCGGAGGTCGACTGCCGGGCCAAGCATCCTTCACAAAGGTTGGTCATTTACACAATTTATCCTCTTTGTTCTTCTGACAGTGCTATATTAGCTCGCTGAAGAAAAAATGGGAGCCGATTTCCCGCTCTTAACGTAATTTATACGGACCGGGTGGGGCCCACACAGCAGGTGGGCGTGGACTAATTTTTTCAGTGCTTATGCTCTGCATAACGGGATAAACCCATCAGCGACAGCCTTAAAGGGCAAAGCCTATATGAAATAGAACTGTGTTGTGTAATGAAATGGGCTTGACGTACAGAGAATCATCTGCTCCCATTTCTGTGAGCCAGTGAACATGATCTTTTTATTTTCACCAGTCTAACGGATCAAACTGAGCTCACCCATGACCACAGTTTCTACTTCATTTTCCTTTCAAAATAAACTACGATGTTAGAAACAGACACTAAGAGCACAAAAAAAAAATCTTGTATTTTACAGGCGCAGGGCTGTCAATCAGTGCTGAACAGGGCTTAATTTGTAAACTGATTGATGCCGGAATGCAAATAGTGAGTGGGGGGTGGGGTTGTCCTTGGGAATGTGCATGCTCACAAAACAAGAACCTGACAAGTTGTTTAATTACATAAAATAGATTATGTTAGCAAAGAATACAGTCCTAACATTTATTAAACATTACTCCTGTATTTACCAAAAAAAAAATAAAAAATCTAAATTGTGCTTTGACAAACTTATCAATAAAACTAAAACATTTTGTCAACGTGAAAGAGGAAAGGGGGGGGGGGGGGGCAGGTATCACTCTTGTTTTGAGTTATACTCTTTGCTGCATGCATCTAGAGCGTCATAAAAACAGAAGCGGAGGTGTTGGAGTTTTTTTTCCAATATCGTCAGCAGCAGAGGGGAGCGACACGGTTCAAACATGGCTCCCGAAATGACAAGACGGCCACATTTTGTTAATAATTTTATTATTAGTAAATGTAGTTGCTGGATCCGAGCAAACAGTTGCCGGAACGCACCCTGACAAAATAAGAGTTCCCGCATCAGGATCCAGTTCAAATTAAGCACTGGTGCTAAAACAAAGCACGCTGATGGAAAAGCACTGTTCAGAAACAACTAGCAGGTGCCAGTATAAAATAAGACAGCTGTGATGATCTCATTAATTCTTTCAGTTTGCCTATTTTGACTAGAATGTTAACATTTGAACTGCCCGTCCCAACTATCTACAACAAGTAGGATATTATTTGTTCATAACCTTTCCACAAAACTCCATTTATCTGAACTGCCCCTTTAACCCAAGCTTTAGTTGATTTACTTGCCCATTTGTTCTTCTCTCTTTAGGTGGATGATAGTGGTGGGCGAATCGATCCAAATATCAATACCATCATGGGTATTGATATTGATCAATACCAGTGTAATGAGATCGATACTTTAGCTTCAGTTTCTCTCCTGTATGCTCTGCTGAAGTTTCATCCAAGATGCGAGTGGACTGTCAGTCACAGCACAGAGGCAGGGCCCACAGAGAGGCTGCTGGGAATATTTCTTTGAACTCAAGGCTTTGGAGATTGTTCTGTTATTTACACTTTATTTATTGTATTTTCACTAATTATTTTTGATTTGTAATTGTTTTTTCAAACCCAGCAAAGAAATTCACTTAAGAGGAGAAATTTTGTTTGATTCCTTTATATCCTGAATATATTTTTACTG
>NW_023630409.1:0-1709 GCF_014905685.2 Nematolebias whitei | reverse complement strand
AGGAAGCAGTTAGATAGCTTGGTACGGACGGACAAACTTTTGACGGAAAATTGTGGATTTTGGAGTGGACGGTTGGAGTGGATGGTTGGCATAAGCTGGAATGTGACTGGGTCAGAATGGCAAACCAGGTAGGAGATAACGAGGAGGACATGATGTTAGAGGATTGGACGCAAGTAAGAAGAGGAAAAGGACATGGTCGAGGAAGCGGCGGAGATGTGAAGGAAGGTGGGAGGGTGTCAGATAGTCAAGGAAATAAAAGAGAATTAGAGGAAAATAGTTCAGATGAAGAAAAAACAATTCGTAGGAAGGTCGTGAGGGAGGAATTTAAAATCATTCTCAAGTTTAAGAGGGAGGAAAACCAGGGAAACTTAAGCCCAATTATAATATCTAAAGAAATAAAAAAGAAAATAGGAGAGGTAGAAATGGTGAAGGTGTTGAGGGATGGAAACTTACTGATAATCTGCAAAACTGAAGAACAAAAAAACAAAGCATTACAAGTTGATAATATCTGCAAAAAGGTGGTGATAGAGAAACACATTGTTGGAGAAAATAAAGTACTGAAGGGAGTGATTACAGGAATACCAGTGGAGGAGGATTTGGAAAAATTAAAACGAAGCATTGTCGGAGTAAAGGTGAACAGTTTAAAGAGATTAATGAGAACAGTTGATGGAGAAAGAGTGGGAAGCATGTCTATTTTAATAGAGTTCTCCGAAACAATAATGCCAAATAAAATAAAAATAGGATTTATGAGTTTCCCGGTCAGGCCTTTTATCCCCCCACCACTCAGATGCTACAAATGTCAGAGGTATGGACACATGGCAGCGGTGTGTAAAGGCAAGCAGAGGTGTCCTAAATGTGGAGAGGAGCACAGGATAGAAGAATGCAGAGAGGACAAACAAGAAAAGTGCTGTAACTGTGGGGGTCAACATAGAGCTAACTCTGGAAAATGTGAGGTGAGAAAGAGAGCGGTAGAAATACAACAAATCAAAATGACTAAAAATATTAGCTACGCTGAAGCAGTCAGGAGTGTTCAGGGACAAAAGAAAAGAGAAGCAGACCAGTCAGAGAATCAAGTTCCACAACAAACCAAACTGCAAACAGAGGAAAACATCACACTGTCAGTAGAAAAACTCATTTTATTCATAGCATATGTCATCAACTGCACAGATCAGGCTAAGCACAGAACAGAAAAGATTAAAATAATAGCAAGGGGGGCAGAAAAGTTTCTGGGAGTCAAAGAGGTGTCTTGGGAAAACATAAATAAAGGGCTGGAAATAGATGGGAGACTGGTAACACTGGGCGATAAACTCAGATGTTAATACTACAATGGAATGCCAGAAGTCGTATTGCAAATGGACAAGAATTTAAGGGATATATTGAAAAATTAGAAGAAAAACCAGAAATAATATGTATACAGGAAACATGGTTAAAAGCAACATTAGAATTTGTAATTAAAGGGTATGATAGCATCAGAAGGGATCGGCAAGAGGGAAATAGAGGAGGGTGTGCAATATTTATAAAACAAGGAACACAATATCAAATATTAAGAAAAGGAGTAGATTTAGAATATATAGTGGTGGAAATATGGGACAAAGATGGAAAATATAAAATAATAAATTTCTATAATCCTTGTAAAAATATAACAATTGAATCAATGGAAGAAATAATGGGATATTTAGAAGGAAAGGTAATCTGGTGTGGGGATTTCA
>NW_023630408.1:0-1709 GCF_014905685.2 Nematolebias whitei | reverse complement strand
AAAAGACGGTCCAAACGGAGGTTCGGTTCTGTGGACCGGCTCGGTTCTGGAAAATTCGGACGAGTTGTTTAAATAAATAGAAAGACGTTTTTGAGACCGGAGTAGGAGACTCCGTACAGCTCAGAGTTGATTCGTTACATTTTTAACAGAAAAAGTGCATTTTGATGGTTTAAAAGACGATAAGTGATGAAGAAGTTTCAGGCTAAATTAACATGGCTGCTAACGCTTCGTGGTTGTTTGGATTGCTGGTGTGGAGCGCTCTGATTTGCTGAGAAGGTTGAATGCGTGCCTACGTAACTTCCTCTCAAACCCGCGCTGCTTTTTCATTGGTGATTTCAGTCACGTGATCCGGAAGTGAAAATTCGTTTTCATAGGGAAATAAAATCAGCTTTTTAAAGCTGAAAAGCGCTGCAAAGCTGTGTTCTGACACGGTGTTTAAGTCTTCGAGGTCTAATCGCTAAAACTACGCCACGTTTGTGTAAAAATTCGTTCAGAAACGTTGATTTTAACCGGGTTTAGCCGAAGCTAACTTTAAGCTAAGCGGCTAACAACAGGATGTCAACCGAACGCCACAGGAAGTTATAGCTCCCCTAGTGGACAACACAAACAGTGTAGGAGTTAAAATTGTTGAGGTTCTACTGACATCTTGTGGAGAAGACGTGGGATCACAGGTTTCACTTCGTTTTTAGGTAAATAGTGAAATTAAACGTTTATTTTTCTGTAAGGCAATTTTTGAGTTAACAAACTTCCTCAAAGCTGAATAAACACTGTTATCTTGCGTTTTAAAAGTTATGAAGGTATGTATGCAGAGAGCATTTACCAAACAAATTTTTATTCACTGATAAATCCTTGAGAAACAGGTACATAATAAAAATTTAGAAACTTTTAAATAAGATACAGTTACAGATATTCACACAGTTGGAAAAAATTTACTCATTTGCTAGAAGATAACGCACGTTTAATTGATAAATCACTAAATAAGAGTAAACTTATCAAGAAAAAGAGATTTTTCTGATTTTCTTTTACCACCTAAACATTTACATCTCCTATTTAATTTCTAAATAGCAGATAATGGCGGACGAAGATGTAAACACTGACCCCTTACAATCCGGAGATGTTGTCCAGACAGCCTTACACATTTTAACAAATTCATTTATTGGCAAACAATTAGAGCAACTGCTAGACCTTGATGATGATCAAAGATATGAGGAGCTGCAGACGTTGTCAAAAGAAGCTAAAGTGGCAGAAGACTCAAAATCCAGCCATGTACGGTTAGCAAAGATTGCTCTGCTTCTAAAGGCGGAATTGGACCGTTTGGTTCAACGAAATACCTTGCTGTACAACGGATATGAGTCTGAAAAGGAAAGGTGTGACGAATTGTTGACTGCATCTGAGTTGCTGAAGCAACAAATTGAGGCTGATAAAGACCTCTCAAGGAAAGAGCTGTCAGAACAGGCTCAGTCACATGAGGTGAGGTGTGCCAAATTGATAAATGACGCTGAGTTGCTGAAACAAAAGATTCAAACTGATAAGGACCTCTCAAAGAGAGAGCTGTCAGAACAGGCTCAATCATATGAGGAGAAGATTGCGGATAAGGAACGAGCGTACCGAGACGCGTGTGCAGATAACGATATGTTACAAGCACAGTTGCAAACCGCTTTAAGGGAGCTGGCCGATTGCAAGGCAGACAAGGGGTTAATAACCCGGAG
>NW_023630407.1:0-1709 GCF_014905685.2 Nematolebias whitei | reverse complement strand
CATTTTCTATAAATATAGTTCAACCCTGGAAGAAAGACACACGCACATTTTGTATAACATGACATTTGAATGCTTGATAGGAAATATAAAAAAGGTATAAAAATATGAAATCCAACATTCCCTCTTTTGATCTCCCCATATTCATGGGAGATCACCCCTTTTTGGATTTGTCCAGATGGAAATGACCCAACTTACTGCAACCCTCCAGGGGTCCTGGACCAGACCCCTGGTTCAAACCCTTCAAAACCTGTAAAAAATACCAAGTGCATAAACCTTTATAAAAATATGAAAAAACTACAACACTCCTAGTAAAAGATAAGTGTCCCACACTAAAATAAGTAAAACTCTACCCTAATACCAAAATTGACCTCTTTTTAAACCTGTAAGGA
Organism: Nematolebias whitei; assembly: GCF_014905685.2. Lineage (NCBI taxonomy): Eukaryota > Metazoa > Chordata > Actinopteri > Cyprinodontiformes > Rivulidae > Nematolebias > Nematolebias whitei. The sequence continues at coordinate 1,320 of NW_023630407.1, read as the reverse complement.
TGGTACCATTTGCTGTTTCTGTTTGTGTCTGTGTTCCCCACTCTGCTTTTTGTGCTCTTGTAGTTCTGCTCTTTGTGTGGTTTTTGTTCCTGTGTATCTGGTCCTGTTTTCCACTCACTCCTCAGTCTGCCTCTCCACTCCTCAGTCTTTATCATTCACACCTGTCCCTCATCAGCCACCTGCCCAGGTGCTCATTACTCACTCTCCCTCTGTCTTATAAAAAGCCTTTCTCTCCTCCACTCCTGGTCCGGTCATTCTGTCACAATCCTCACAGTTGGAACCCATTTGCAGGGAGGCGAGCGAGGCAGGAGTTTAAATAAAAATAATTTATTTAAACAACAAAACAAAAGGCTGTCGGTGCAGCAAAACTTACTTTGGCAAAACAGGATCAAAAAACAAGGCTGAACAGGACATCAGAGTACACAGGCAGAGCAGATCATCAGGTGGACAAAAACAGACAGGACAGAGGAGGACTGAGATGTCTGTGAATACAGAACAATGACCAGACCAAACTGAACCCAGCGGGAGGATGATTACTCTGTTCGAGTTTTTGGCCCGTGAGGCAGAGAAGACTGCCCAGAAAGACAGAGAAAGGGAGGAGAGGAGGAATCCATTTTGGGGGACCCGCCTGGCCATTAAACCTGGGTCCTCACAGCCTCTCCGTCCCTCTCCGCCTCACCGCGCCGCTGCACCCCGCTGCCCACCTCCTCCTCGCTCTCCACCTGGTGGGGCCAAGCAATCATCGGAGAGAGGGGGGCAAACTGCTGGTCCTCCCCGAACCCAGCGCAAGAAGGGGAGAGCTTCGCGAAGGGAGGAGAAGCCCAGCCCTCAGTCGCTGGAGGAACGGCAGAAAATTTTGCTGGGGGGGAGGTACCTGTGTCCCTCAGAGGAGCAGTACAGCCCTCCCTCGCTGGAGGAGCCAGAACGGTGGCAGGCTTCAATAGTGGCAACGTATCTGGCTCCGCTTCTGCTCCCCTGCGAGGAGACCCAGGTGGATACTCCTCATTCCAGTCCTCCTGAGGGGTTCATGGCTCCTCCACCACCTGCTACAGCCCAGACTCCTCCACCACCTGCTGTAGCTCTGGATCCATCACCTGCTGCTGCAGCCCCGTCTCTGGTCTCTGGTTCTCCAGCTGCAGCTCTGGATCCATCACCTGCTGCTGCAGCCCCGTCTCTGGTCTCTGGTTCTCCAGCTGCAGCTCTGGATCCATCACCTGCTGCTGCAGCTCCGTCTCTGGTCTCTGGTTCTCCAGCTGCAGCTCTGGATCCATCACCTACTACTGCAGCCCCGTCTCTGGTCTCTGGTTCTGCAGCTCTGGA
>NW_023630406.1:0-1709 GCF_014905685.2 Nematolebias whitei | reverse complement strand
TCAGATCACCTTGTGTCAAAAGTCAAGGAAATAATAACAAAAAGCATAAACTCAGTCAGAAACAATGAAATACTAAATCAGATCAGATGACCTTGTGTTAAATAGGAATAATAACAACAGCATAAACAGAATCAGCATCAATGAAAACCTAGATCTAAATCCGATGACCCTGTGTTAAATGTCAATGAGTATAGATGTGTTTTTAAGAGAGTTTTAAAAGCAGAGACTGAGGTGGTCTGTCGAATGTTGATGGGCAGATTGTTCCAAAGTTTAGGGCCCATGATTGAAAACGCTTGATCTCCTCTGAGCTTCAGCTGGTTTTTGGTACGGCCAAAAGCAGCTGGTCTGATGATCTCAAAGCCCGAGAAGGAGCATAAGGATGAAGAAGGTCGGAGAGGTATGATGGTGCAAGGCCGTTAATGCACTTGAATGTCAGCAGGAGAATTTTAAAATCAACTCTGACACGCACAGGAAGCCAGTGAAGAGAGGACAGAACCGGAGTAACGTGCTCAAACCTACAAGTTCCTGTTAAAAGCCTAGCTGCCGCATTTTGTAAGAGCTGGAGACGTGAATGTGAAGCCTGACTAATCCGAACATAAAGTGAGTTACAGTAGTCCAGCCAGGTTGTAATAAATGCATGGACTAGTTTTTCAAGGTCGGTTCTGGACAGATCGGACTTAAGCTTTGCTATTTGCCTTAGCTGAAAGAAGCTTTTTTGTAGAACAGAGTTGATCTGTTTATTAAACTTAAAGTCCGAGTCTAACACTACCCCGAGATTGGTAACCGACTGCTTTAGATGAGGCTGAAGGGAGTGCAGGTTTATAGGATCAGTGACAGTGGTAGAGCTTGGGTTAAAACACAATGACCTCAGTCTTCTGATCATTAAAACTCAAGAAGTTTGCAGCCATCCAAGTCTTGATGTCATCAAGACATTTTAGCAAAGGGTGGATGGAGCAGGAACTGTTTGGTTTTAAAGGCAGATAAATCTGAGAATCATTGGCGTAACAATGACACTAAATATCATGTTTCATCAGGATGGACCCCAAGCAAGGGGAGCAGATACAAAGAGAACAGAAGGGGCCCAAGAGTGGAGCCTTGCGGGACCCCACAGGAAAGATGGACAGAAGCAGATGAATGATTGCCAAAGTTAACACAAAAACTCCTGTCACTCAGATATGAACAGAACCATTCTAGCGCCACCCCTGTAATCCCAACCCAGTGTTCTAGCCGTGACATAAGGATGCTGTGATCAACAGTGTCAAATGCAACGGTAATCAATCAACCTTTATTTATACAGGTAATTCCCATTGAGCCTCGAGGACTCATTTACAAGAGAGACCTGATTTCAACAAAGAAAGATGACAACAATGGACAACAGCAACAACCATAAACAGTTATAAAAAAAAAAAGCATACTACAGTTTTTTTTTTTTTTTAACAAATAGGATGGCTAAAAGGAAAAGGTAACGAAACAAAAAAACAGCTAGATTCCAAGACAAATGTAGAAAACTAACAACAGGAACATGTCAGCATTGGACCCTGCCAGGTGTCCAACAGATTCTTAAAGACACTTAGAGAGGTCAAGGTCGAGAGCTTCAAATCTTTTTGTAAGATATTCCAGGAAACAGGAGCGGAGTAGGAGAAGGCCCTTTTGCCTAGTTCAGTCCTCACTGAGGGAACACTGCAGGTAATAATGTCCTGAGAGCGCAC
>NW_023630405.1:0-1709 GCF_014905685.2 Nematolebias whitei | reverse complement strand
TTATACTGTTGCTATATTCGTGGACATTTATCTGGACTTATTTTTGTTCAGTAATTTCTCAATCAGTACTTATAACAGACAGCTTAATTAGCACTCCCTAACAGGAATTTGGGACTATTGCGGTCAACATACAGCTCCAGCACGGCGGCTCGGACTTTGCTTGAAGAACTAGCAACTATTGCGCTTACCTTGCTGCTTCTGTCAACCTCCTGTGTCATCTGGATTGTCTCCAGTTTGTCATCTTTTGCTGGATTTTTTTCCTGTGCTATGCTGTGGATTACATCGCACTGCCTTTTGGATATCCTTTTCGGAGCTGTGGGTCTGCTGTTAGCGGCTAGCTCTGTGCTAGCTTCCCCCGGCTTGGCTGGCTCGTTGATGTTGACCTACTCCGCCTCCCAGCTGATTGGACTCAACAACTGCTCCATTCCACCTTCTGTTTCTACCATTAAACAACTGGGCCTTCTGCGTAGACCTCGTTATGTCCATGGCTCTTGGAAGAGAACTGTTTACTTTCGGCAAGCTGGGAATCCCTTCCATCTGGTCTACCGGTCCTGCCGCACATCGATTACGTCATCAGAACGCTGCCTCTGTAGTCCCTGATATTGCTGAAAGAACACAGCGCACAAAGTGGCAAGGAAAACGTGGAGTGGACTTCAGGCTGCTTAAACCTCTTCTAAAGGCTTCTACTCCAACCAATATTAAAATTGAACTTTTCAGTGCGCAATCACTATCCAATAAATCATGTCTTATTCATGATCATATTCTGGAGAAAAATTTGGACCTCATGTGCCTTACTGAAACATGGCATCAACTAGATGTGTACAGTTCTCTGAATCAAGCCTGTCCCTCTGGATAGTTATCTGCAGAAAGCCCGCTGCACTGGCCGTGGTGGTGGTCTGGCTGTAATTTACCGCAGTAATTTAAAATGATCACATTTAGCTTCTTGGGACTTTTTGTCTTTTGAATGTTTGGCCTTCAACCTCAAAGCCCCCCTCCTGATGAATGTTATATTGATTTATTGGCCTCCCAAACCACATGTTTCATTTAACTCAGAGATGCATGACCTCCTCACTTTTTTCTGCGCATCTCCTGTGAAAAATATTATTCTTGGAGATTTAAATATCCACATTGATAATTCCTCTTCCCCTCTGGCAGCAGAGTCTCTTTTGGACTTTCTCAATCTCACTCAGTATGTTGACGCCCCTACGCACAACAGGGGGCACACTCTGGATTTGGTGATTACAGACACTGTACCTATCAATAACTTATATGTATATGACCTGGGTGTCTCAGACCACAGTGTCATCTCCCTGGAAGTGCCTTCAACTTCATCTGCTAAACGACTTATCCAGTTCCGTGACGTTAAAAACATTTCCCCTGAGTATCCTGATGCATGCTCAATAATCCATGTAGAAAAATCTAAAAAAGTTAAATCTGGTCCTCTGGACATTCAAAAAAACAAAACAAAGCAAATCAACAAAAAATGTAGAAACGTTTCGTCTCTCATCCGAGAGACTTCCTCAGTCTGAGGAGCTGTATTCAGCTCAGTCTCTTAAATAGCACAGTCTCAGAGTGGATCAACCAGTTTTGCTGCTGACAACCAAAACCAGCTGATCACATGCTCAAGAAGGACCATCAGCCTAACAATGGATCATTAGCACACTGATGGCTGTTTACTGTTCACAGAGGGCTGAGTGATACTAGCAATC
>NW_023630404.1:0-1709 GCF_014905685.2 Nematolebias whitei | reverse complement strand
ACTGAACTCTTAAAGAAAGACGTTCCTTTTGTCTGGACTGATACACAGCAGCAGGCAATGAACGCTCTCAAAGACAGGCTCAAGTTAGCCCCATGTCTAGTCTACCCAGACTACAACAAAGAGTTCTACTTGGAGGTGGGCTTCTCACCTCACTGCATGAGTGCAGGTCTGTACCAAATACACGACAAAGACAAGCGTGTTGTGGCCTACGCCAGCAAAACAATGGCAGGCCCTGAATTACGGTATTCAGACTGTGAGAAGGCTCTGTTGACAACTGTGTGGGCAGTGAAACATTTCTCCTGCTACATTGGTGGACAGAGGATCATTGTTGAGACACAACACCAGCCAGTAACGTTTCTGAACAGCCAACGCATCAGAGATGGTGTGGTGACAAACTCACGGGTAGCCACATGGCTTATGGCACTTCAAAGTTTTAACCTAGACATCCGCTACGGTCAAAATAAGAAGTCACACTTGGGCACTGATTTGGCAATCTGCCAGGAATGTACACAGGATGTACCAGCCACCCAACAGCCGGTTGTGAGTAAACCCTCGGCTGCTGAGGACCCAAATCACCACTTCTTTGATGGCAATATCTGTATAGATATGGCAACATTGTACGTGGATGGATGCTCATTCCACCACGAGAAAATCTGCAAAGCGGGTGTTGGAGGAGTTCTCCTCCAAGACCTAGAACAGGTCACGTTTGGCTATAAATTGGGCTCTCAGTCTTCTCAGTACGCTGAGATAGCTGCAATCCTAATAGGCCTACAAATGGCAGTGGAACGCTCCATCCAGACGCTAGTCATCTGCACTGACTCTAACTATGCTCGACTTAGTTTCTTGTGTCATCTCGCTCTGTGGAAACAGAACGGTTTTCTCACAAGCAACAAAAAGGTGGTAAAACACAAAGAGCTTTTCATGACATGTGATCACTTGGTGACATCACATGATCTACAGATCTTCTGGAAGAAAGTTCCAGGACACTCCAGAGTCCCAGGCGATGACAAGTACTACAATGACCTTGCAGACTCCCTAGCCAAGGAAGGAGCCGTTGACGGACCCACATGGTCCTTTGACCCCTCCTGGCTACTCAAAACTCAGTCGTCACAAGCTACAACTGAGGTAATGGCAGTCACACGTGCACAAGCTGCAGCTAAACCTGCTGATAACACAGTTTCTGTGCGCCCAATGCTGACTGACCCAGACATCATCCAACTTCAGAAGTTGGATCCTGCAATTAACTCGATGATGCTGTATCTGACTGACCCAGACAAATACACTCCATCGAAAAGCGAGCTGGATTCCAATCCAGACCTTAAAGTCCTCTTTCAGCTGCGCAAACAGCTAAAACTACTTAAAGGCATCCTAACTTTTGCTCATGGACGGACGTCCTCACCTGTGTTCGTGGTCCCCCATGACCACAGGGGGGTGATGTTAGTCCATGCACATGACCTTCCGTCCGCAGGACATAAGGGTGACAATGCCACGCTGAAAGCATTAAAACAGATTGCTTATTGGCCTGGAATGAAAAAGGATGTCAAAGACTACATAAAAGGGTGCCTGATCTGTGGCCAGTTTCAACCATCCAGACCACTTCACAGAGCACCACTGCATAATAGAGGCATTGCATTTCCATGGTCGGACCTCCAGATTGACTGAGTCGGACCACTCACTAAGACCTCTAGAGGAAATAAATATTTTCTCAC
>NW_023630403.1:1289-1710 GCF_014905685.2 Nematolebias whitei | reverse complement strand
TGGATTTTCCACAGTTTATTTATTTTTTTGCGTGTCATGGTTGTTCAGCAAAAGAGTGGAAATGTTAAAAATGTTCAGTATTTTTGTAAAAACATTTTCACGTCTCTTCAGGAGACGTTCATGTAGAGTTGCCTTCGTGTTTCTGGTGTTAATGTGTTTCAGACACAATGATTAATGATCGTTTCAAACATTTATGCAAAAAATGTTTATGAAAACTTGAGCACAATTTCTCAACATTTTCTGGTGACGTCACTGTTTAAGTTATTTGTTTTGTATTAATAAACAACATACGGTTATTTCAGTTGCAAGGTTACGTAAACATGTATTTAAATTAAACAAAATGACTATTTACTGGACACCCCCCCCCCCTAGCTAAATTCTTCTAGAACTGGGTACATTAACATTCCGATTTTGCTGGAAA
>NW_023630403.1:0-1189 GCF_014905685.2 Nematolebias whitei | reverse complement strand
CCCCCCCCCCCCCCCGCTAAATTCTTCTGGAACTGGGTACATTTCATTCTGATTTTGCTGGAAATTCTGGGAAGATTTTTGTTAGATTGTTGCATTTTGCCACATATTGTTAAATGACCTTGACTTGGTCTGATGTGCGTTCATGTTCAAACAGTAAATATACTGTAACAATATCATGATTGGGCGGATTTTTGTGAGATATGGCAGTTTTTAACAGATTTTGGGGCTGGGAAACCTCGACTCTATCTGGCAACACTGGTCAGGTTCATCTGACAGAAAGGAGCAGGCAGATGAAAGACATGACCACGACACAAGGTGGAGCCAGAGACCAAGGAAAACAAACCCTAGAAAGACAGAAACACAGGATGGAGAGAAAGCAAGACATAAACACAACACCAGATGGAGCTAAACACCAGGGGACAAAAAAAAAACCACAACTACACAGGTGTTCATCATGGAGTCTCATTAGTGTCCCTTTAAGTTCAGTGTCCGTGTGTTTCCTCCTCCTCCATGGATTGTGCTTCCCAGCCCTCATGTTCTGTTCCTCCATTATTGTAAAATTTGTCCGTCTGTTTGCACCAGGGTTCGTCCTCTCGCAGATCATTTGTTTTCATTCTGTAAACCTGCAGATTCATTAAATCCACAACGAGGCACATGTCAGGCTAAAGGAATGGATCAAACTTATTGTCGACCCTTTGAAAGGATGAAAAGAACGCTGGTTGTTGGAAAGCAGTTCTCTAACCCTTTTCAGTCAACTCAGTTTTACATCTCCTGCCTGAAAGCTGCTGCTGACAGTTCGCACCTCCTGCCTTTGAACTTCCTCCACTCAAAACCTTCTCTTTCCTTCCCACGCTACAGAAACTGATCCGGGCTTGGGTTTTACCATCATGAAACTGTCAGGAGCAAACCTGAGGAGGCATCAGTGCACACCCCCGGGACTCAGAGGACATGAAGGTGACTCACAGTGAAGCACAAAGTTTTATCTAGAAGTTTCATCATCGTATTGGATGTCACAGCTCAAGTACTGTGCAAACGTCTCCGGTCCATCCCCTCGTTTTCATCATAGCTTCCTTCCACACACACTGTCTGTCTTGTATCTTGATCAAAGGTTCTCCAGGATTTCTGGAGGTCGGTCACAAATGTTCTTTGGACTTCAGCTGTTTCTGCGCTCACGTTCAGTGCTTGTCCC
>NW_023630402.1:594-1710 GCF_014905685.2 Nematolebias whitei | reverse complement strand
TTCCTGAGGCTTTTAAAAACTCCCAGCCTTGTTCATTACTCAAAACCGCAATCATGGGTAAGACTGCCGACCTGACTGCTGTCCAGAAGGCCATCATTGACACCCTCAAGCAAGAGGGTAAGGCACAGAAAGAAATTGCTGAACGAATAGGCTGTTCCCAGAGTGCTGTATCAAGGCACCTCAGTGGGAAGTCTGTGGGAAGGGAAAAGTGTGGCAGAAAACGCTGCACAACGAGAAGAGGTGACCGGACCCTGAGGAGGATTGTGGAGAAGGGCCGATTCCAGACCTTGGGAGACCTGCAGAAGCAGTGGACTGAGTCTGGAGTAGAAACATCCAGAGCCACCGTGCACAGGCGTGTGCAGGAAATGGGCTACAGGTGCCACATTCCCCAGGTCAAGCCACTTTTGAACCAGAAACAGCGGCAGAAGCATCTCGCCTGGGACTGCTGCTGAGTGGTCCAAAGTTATGTTCTCTGATTACAGTAAATTTTGCATTTCCTTTGGAAATCAAGGTCCCAGAGTCTGGAGGAAGAGAGGAGACACAGAATTCACATTGCTTGAGGTCCAGTGTCAAGTTTCCACAGTCACTGGGGTGTCATGTCATCTGCTGGTGTTGGTCCACTGTGTTTTATCAAGGACAGCATCAATGCAGCTAGCTATCAGGAGATTTTGGAGCACTTCATGCTTCCATCTGCTGAAAAGCTTCATGGAGATGAAGATTTCATTTTTCAGCACAACCTGGCACCTGCTCACAGTGCCAAAACCACTGGTAAATGGTTTACTGACCATGGTATTACTGTGCTCAATTGGCCTGCCAACTCTCCTGACCTGAACCCCATAGAGAACCTGTGGGATATTGTGAAGAGAAAGTTGAGAGACACAAGACCCAACACTCTGGATGAGCTTAAGGCCGCTATCGAAGCATCCTGGGCCTCCCTAACACCTCAGCAGTGCCACAGGCTGATTGCCTCCATGCCACGCCGCACTGAAGCAGTCATTCATGCAAAAGGATTCCCGACCAAGTATTGAGAGCATAACTGAACATGATTATTTGAAGGTTGGCGTTTTTTGCATTAAAAACACTCGTCTTTCATTGGTGGGATGAAATATGCTAATT
>NW_023630402.1:0-494 GCF_014905685.2 Nematolebias whitei | reverse complement strand
CTTGAGGTCCAGTGTCAAGTTTCCACAGTCACTGGGGTGTCATGTCAGCTGCTGGTGTTGGTCCACTGTGTTTTATCAAGGGCAGGGTCAATGCAGCTAGCTATCAGGAGATTTTGGAGCACTTCATGCTTCCATCTGCTGAAAAGCTTTATGGAGATGAAGATTTCATTTTTCAGCACGACCTGGCACCTGCTCACAGTGCCAAAACCACTGGTAAATGGTTTACTGACCATGGTATTACTGTGCTCAATTGGCCTGCCAACTCTCCTGACCTGAACCCCATAGAGAACCTGTGGGATATTGTGAAGAGAAAGTTGAGAGACACAAGACCCAACACTCTGGATGAGCTTAAGGCCGCTATCGAAGCATCCTGGGCCTCCATAACACCTCAGCAGTGCCACAGGCTGATTGCCTCCATGCCACGCCGCATTGAAGCAGTCATTCATGCAAAAGGATTCCTGACCAAGTATTGAGTGCATAACTGAACATGATTA
>NW_023630401.1:0-1710 GCF_014905685.2 Nematolebias whitei | reverse complement strand
AAGTGGTTAAGTCACTAAGGAGTGTCATAACTTTCTCATGATATGCCAAGATGGCTGCGCTCAGAGCAGTTGCAGCTTCACAGGCTCCCGGTACCATCCCCGTTTTTAGAAGTTTTGATATTGACTCTGTGCCTGACTCCGCGCGATTTATGCGTGTGAACTATAGCCGAATCGAACTGATGAGAATAGGAGCGGATTTGCCACGAAATATAGCAGAAATCAGCAACAAACTCAAAACTACGCTCGGCAGAATGCAGATCTTAAAGTCATTTACCTGGAAGCTGCAGCAGAGGCGTTCCAGCGGGAAGAAGAGGAAGCGCTGCTCCCGGCTTAAGAGGAGAGGATGCCGGGCGGGGGTTATGGTGAGGCTACAAGCTAACGCTAAAGCCGGTAAACTCTCCATGCCGTCTCTCTTTCTGTCGAACGTCCGCTCGTTGGACAACAAGATGGATTTACTTCGTCTGAGAGCGGGCGCCTCAGAAGAGATGAAGAAGTGTGCAGTGCTTTGCCTCATGGAAACATGGATTACAAGCGAAATGCCAGATACAGTCTTCCAGCTGGATGACAGACTTTTTTTAGAGTGGACCGCTGCAGCGAGCTAACGGGGAAATCACGGGGAGGCGGAGTATGCATTTACGTGAGTAAAAGTTGGTCCACGAACTGTACTGTTGTAAATAGCTCATGCTTGAAGGCTTTGGAGCAAATAACAGTGAAATGTTGGCCACATTATCTACCCCGAGAGTTCACGGTGACTTTCATCTCTGTCGTTTACATTCCTCCGGACGCTAATGCTAATGAATCACTACAGGAGCTTCATATCATCAGCTCGCTGCAGAGCAAACACCCCGAGGCTCTTTACGTGGTAGCCGGAGACTTTAACCACGTGAATATAAAGGAGTGTCTCCCAAGCTTTAATCAACATGTGACGATTCTGTAGTGAACTTGACCTGATGTCAAAACTAAGCCTAAGGTCAAAACCCTTGACCTTAAGAACCTTGTGGGACAGAAACTGTCATTTCATTGAGTTGAATCCAGAAATACAGGTTCACCCATCCTGAGACTTTCTTTCTTGAAAATTCAAGTGAAAGAACACTCTCTTTTCTATTATCATTACTATTTTACAAATGTTGATAGCCAAAGTGTTTTAGTTCAAACCATTTTTGATGTTGCAGTGAACTAATCAATTTTATTAACTGTAAAACAGTAACAATGATTTTTTAGTTGCTTATGCAAAGTAGAATTCATGTTAAGGCCTGTTACAGATTTTTATGCATTTTCTGATTTCTGTCTTTGAATGAGCAAGTGTGCGTTTTCCAAGGTCAGGAGTCGAAGCAGACATGTGTTGGAACAACTGTCTTGTTTTTACATCCTCTCAGACGTCAACAGAGAAGTTGGCACCTGTTTCTCCAAACTCGCCAAAACAAAACTCTCTCTGTCTCTGAGAACAGTTTTAATCTGTTCCATAACAATTCTTGCTGTTTTCTGACTTCTAGTAACCTCTTACATCACAAACCACACCCCTGTCTGGTTGATATGGACCAATCAGGGACTCCCAAACGAACCGGGAATAGAGCTCCTTAAAATGTCGGTACTTCCTGGTTCTCCAGTTCTGAGCAGTTCTGAGCAGTTCTGGGAAGTTCTGAGAAGTGCTGACCAGTTCTGAGCAGTTCTGTGAAGTCGTTTGGGAGAACAGAAGTCCAGCCATGATAA
>NW_023630400.1:0-1710 GCF_014905685.2 Nematolebias whitei | reverse complement strand
CCCCACACACACACACACACACCCAACAGTCACAGCCCAAAGAGATACTGTGTTAACTTATTAGAAGGGCAAAATAGAAGCTGCACTGCAATCCTGAAAATATTATAATCGGTATGCGGAATGAAGTAATACATTTGATGGCTGCAAAAATGAATAAATAAATAGATAAATAAATAATAATAGTTACAGTAGTAATGGTAATATTCGTAGTAGTAATAATACTAGTATAAGTAGTAATAAAAATAGTAACGGTTATTAGTTATAGGTTATAGTTATAGGTATTGTTAAAAAACAACACTTCCCAAGAAAATAATTGGGATGTGTTTTTCTACTGTTTTCAAATTTCAACATCATCAAACAATTAACCAAAAATATAATATCAAGTTCCTGTAGAGGTGGAACTGGCTAGAGGAGTTACAAACAGGCTTGAATAGAAGGTACAAAGTGGACTTAATGTGGAAAGTAAGCCATGAACAGTGGGATGAAGTAGGTATGTATATACGAGTGTGTATGGGTATAAACGGGTTATGTTTTATATATATATATATATATATATATATATATATATATATATATATATATATATATTTATTGAGCGACCCACCTACAGAACCGAACTGCAAGCACCACCCCCCACCCCCCGTCTACACTGCTGTAAAACTAAGCTAGAGGCATGCAATATAGGCATGCTAGCTAAAAAGCTAAAGGCAGTGATCACGCTGTCTCTTTCCTCACGTTGAACCCCCCCCCACGCTCGAAAACTGCAGGTACAAACAACGTTCAGCTGTGTTGCTGCCCCCTCCCCCACCCCGAAAACCGTCAGAACAAACAGCGCACAGATCAGAAGTGCTTCTCTCCTCTAACCCTAACTTGCCACGTACCAGCGCTCTCGGCCACGCCCAGTTCTCCGTAGCAGAGCGGAGATCGACATGCTGAAGGAGAGAGCTTCTCCCTGCACATGTGGGCTGCACACGGGTGCAGCGATTGCTGAAAAATTTTAAATAATTAATTTTAAATTAAAACATCCATGCCGATCTTGTGGCTCATCCATCAATCAGCCAATTGTGTGTCATGTCCAATCTTACTTTGAAAAACGGCAAAAGAGCGAGTCCACGAAAATCGAACCGCAAATTAGCGAGGCACTACTGTATATATGTGTGTGTGTGCGTGTGTCTGTATGTGTGTAAAACAACAATTGTTTTGTGTTTTGGTAGCTACCTATTATGCAAACAACTTAATCTTAGGCATATGAAATTGTAAATGCTCACATTCTTATAAGGGAGCAGATTATTTACGAGTTGTAAAAAAGGACAGGACTAGGTAAGCTTTTTGCTTCATCCTGCACCTTCTCGAACACATTTAGTCCTGTGCTTTTTTTTTATTATTATTTATTTATTTTAAATGCATATATATCCTTATTCAAAATGAATAAATAGAAATAGAGGGGAAAAAATGCTGCAATAGTTTGTAAAAAAAAAAAAAAAAAAAAAAGTTTTCCTGTGTCTGTTATCTCTTATAATAATTATACCCAATTAATCATTAATTAAATTATAGCAGTTGGTGAAAAACAAAGCTGCTGGCAACATTTTACTACATTGTTGCATTTTTTTTTCTCCTGACATTGAATTATGAATTGTCTTGAATGAATCTATTAGCTTGACAACAGTTGCAAGGCTTGGTTTGCCAACAATTGATACCATTTATTAATAT
>NW_023630399.1:0-1710 GCF_014905685.2 Nematolebias whitei | reverse complement strand
CAGGATGGGTCAACCTGTATTTCTGGATGCAAATCAATGAAATGACATTGGTTCTTAGGTCAAGGTTTTGACTTTCAGGCCTAGTTCACTACAGTCACCCCTTTGGAAATCATCGCCTGTCCATGGGGATGAATTCCAAACATGAACTTACGCCTTCGAATGTCCTTGGTCTTGATGTAATCCAGCAAGGAAACAAGAGTCAAGAGTAATCCAGCAAGGAAAACAAAAGTCAAAAGTAATCCAGCAAGGAAAACAAAAGTCAAGGTAATTCCACAATGTTCTTGGTAATTCCATTGTGTTGATAATAATTCCATAATGTTGTTGGTAATTCCATTGTAGCAATGCTTTAACCCCTTGGAAACAGAGTCTGTAATCCATTGGAAAAAGTCATATAATCTACAACGGTAAATCCACAACGATTGGAAGTGTTGATTGATCAGCATACAGAGGGGTTCCCTTGGATTGAACTGAAGATGCGGCCACTGGATGAAGAGTGGAGACCAACGTCAGGATTGCAGATCTCCTCCAGCGAAGGTCGTCTCTTGTCGACGTCCAGCCTGTGCCGTTCTGGTTCAAATGTGTCATGCAATTATGTGGTTTAAGGTGGGCTTATGAAGGGGATTTTACATAAGGCCTTAAACTATATGCACCTGGTGTGTAAGCTATTATAATTGGGAACAGCTACAACTACCAGTTAAGGGGTGGAACATGCTGAAAAAGGTAACTATAGGGGTTTATACCTATAGAAAAGGGTTCCAAACTATTTTCCATTTCTAACTTGGTTTAAGTTAGCTTTACATGGCAAAATATAGTTTGGTTCAATTGTCTGTTGTCTATTAGACGAACGACTTGAGATTGGGTGTTTGGTTTCCCCATAAATGTTTTGGAAGTCTATGGCGAGACTCATCAAAAAGAATTAGCTAACCCCCGAATAGAATTGTTCGAGTAGGTTCGGCTTAAGCGTTGTGAGATCTATGTAGATTATGGTACTTAAGGTAGCATTAATCTATATTGATTCCGCAAAGATTGCAATTTAACGAATGAACTGCATGTTGGCATGGTTAAAGGCCTCTTAGTCTCTAACTTAACTACACACAAAATTCATTCTTTCCTCACAAACAACCAAAACCAATTCAACAACGTTTCAACACCGACAAGAGTGGTGACTAAGCAACTAGAAACATCGTTTCACAGCTTCACCTCACCCTGGTTGTCAGATTCAGTCACGCTGTCCCGTTTATTTCTTTGTTTCTTAGGTCCTGTGAGTTTAAACTATGGTTAAGTTTATTATCCATTAGTTATCTTCTGCTTGGATGACCCTTATTCCCACGAGGTCAGATTTTGTGAGATCTTTGTCTCCTGAGGAGTTATTGCACGCCTTGTGTGGTTTAACCTGGTTCCGATGTACCCATTTAACAGATGGCTCTTTTTGGCCTTTACTGATTTTTATCTGATAGACAACTGGAGACAGTTTGTCTGTTATCAGATGGGGTCCAGTCCATCTGGGCATCATTTTACGGGCGAGAGTTCCTGTCCCGGACTCTCTTCTCCCAGTTGTGGGGGCAAACGTGTAGTACCAGACCCTGTCTCCCACTTGGAGTTCCTCGTGAGAGGCCTTTTGGTCGTAGTACGCTTTGCGTCCTTCAGCTGATTTTTCCAGGTTTTTCTGTGCGAAAGCAAAAGTGTTTTTAAGGTGTTTTTCCAAGTCTT
>NW_023630398.1:0-1711 GCF_014905685.2 Nematolebias whitei | reverse complement strand
ACAAGCCATAACAACGAACTCGGGCGGAGCGAAGACGCAAATCAACAATTGGAGGTTCCACCGAGATATGGGTTGCAGGAAGGGCAAGCTGAGTTCTTCACACTGACCTGGCGCCAGTATCTTCACAATACAGGTAAGCAGATACCTGGTTTTTTATCGAAATCTGTCATTGGGTTTTAAATAGGCAAATTAAAAGTCAGTGTGTTGAACTCAATAAAACAGAATAAGTACGTTTTTATGATCGGTAGCGCGTAGAAATGAAAATACAGTAAACGTAAAACCAGCTCCAGAATGATCACGCATTGATCGAGCAAATCAAATGCCCCTACGGGGGCTTTGAAACAGGGGGGTGGGGGTTCTAAGATATATGTAAAGAATTTATCTGCCGCTCACTCTGAAACCCTGAGATCATGTTTTGCTGTAAACATTGTTGAATTTGTGATCCAACTAAAAACAGTATCAATTAAACTTGCTTAAAATTGGACGTTTATTTAAGTATAGTGCGGAGCTGAGTGAGAGTAAAACCAGTCCCAGAATATTACGCAGTGGTCGAGCCAACTGGAATTTGACGAAGTTCCAGAGAGGAAGCGGGGTTCTAGGATATATTTGATTTATTCGCCGTCGGCTTCTGTAACTCTAAGACCAAGTTTACTGTAATCTTGCGAAATTGGTGATTCGCTTAAAAACAGTGTCAATTAGACTCGCTTAAAAATTAGAGGTTTTTATTAAGTGGGTGCGGGACTGGGTTAGATGCAAGAATAAAACGCTAAAACGTGAAAGACGTGACGATCAAAAATAAATAAATAAATAAATAACAATAATAATAATAATAACAATATAAAGTAATAACTTATATAATTATGTTATTTTTATAACATAACAATAGTCACAAGATACGTATGGGATACCTTTTTGGTAAAAAAAAAAAAAAGAAAAAAAGAGGGGAAGTCGGTTTTGATTAATTAATTAATTTGAGACAATGTAAAAGGTCAAAATAATCAAATTCAGAAAATTAAGGAAGAATTGATAACCTGGAAGTCATGAGTAAATGCGTTAATTACCTTAAAACAACTAATTACAAACTAAAGAATTAATAAAGGAGCTTAAATTAGGAAACAATAAATAAGCAGAAATAATTTCTAATCACCGGAAGGAAGTGTGCTGAAGTACGCGGTAATAGTAGGATTGATTTAAAACCTAGGTAGAATTAGTTGATATTGGCATGAAACAGTCAAATGGTATCAGAAATGAGCAGAAATAAGTCAGTAGAAGTAAAAAAAACGATGTAGCAGCCCGACAGGTGGTCATACGTTGTTGGGAGAAAAAGTTAAAACATTGTTTAACTATGTTAAAAGATTCGATTTTGATTTAGGCAGGTTAATCCCATTGAGCCTCGAAGACTCATTTACAAACAAAGAATAATGACAACAGCAACGGTAGATTTTCAATCCATTAACAATAGACAATCATAACAGGCATAACAAGATAACACACAGGTTACAAGGTAGCAAAACAGACAGATTATAAGGAAATCAAAAATAGGAACATGTCTGTATTACTGGATAAGTCCACATTAATCTGGAGAACTTTGACCCGGAAAGAGAAACGTCAAAGCTCAGCTTTCCCCTTAAATTAAATACAGGTTGAATTAAATTACAATTAAAATATAATAAAGGCTTAGGTGCTTAATTACACACCATACATAGGTCCA
>NW_023630397.1:0-1711 GCF_014905685.2 Nematolebias whitei | reverse complement strand
TCAGCCCGTTGTTGAGGCCAAAACTTCACATGTGCTCACTCTGAGTGCGTCTCTTGAAGAAAAAAACACTTAGACTTTTGACCTTTGCTAAATAAAAAAACAGCTGACGCTGAATAGAGTCTTTGAGCCGTCTTGCATTAAAAGATGAAAATAGAATCTGAGTCTTTAAATTGAAAACTGAACACATTAAGAACAATAACAATAGAAAACAAAATAAAAACACTTAAGTTATAGGAGGTAGAGTAAAAACCAATAGTCCCTTGAAAAAACAATGTCCACTGTAAGAAAAGTCCTTCAAGTTTCATGTAAACATGTAAACAGTGCTGGACCTTCAGCTAAAAGTTCTCTTCCCTTGGATGTAGGCGGGGGCAGCACGGTGGCGCAACTGGTAGAGCTGCTGCCTCTCAGCGAGCAGGTCCTTGGTTCAAACCCCGGTCCAGGGGCCTTTCTGGGTGGAGTTTGCATGTTCTCTCCATGCATGCGTGGGTTTTCTCCGGGTGCTCTGGTTTCCTCCCACAGACCAAAAACATGCATGTTAGGCTAATTGGTAACTCTAAATTGTCCCTAGGTGTGAGTGAGAGAGTGAATAGTTGTTTGTGTTGTTTGTCTCTATGTGTCCCTGTGATGGACTTGCGACCCGTCCAGGGTGTACCCCGCCCCTCGCACAGTGATTGCTGGACATGGGCACACCCTCTTCTCTGCACATCTGTGAGGACTTGGTTTGCTTCCACACCTCGTCTCTGACACTTCTCTTGGAGAAGAGGATTAGAACTTGTCTGTGTCCACCCTCCGTTCATCTTCCCACTCTGTGAACGATGTCAACAGCATCCTCCATCTTTCAGACACATCAGGGAGAATTCTGCTCAGCAACTCCATGACTTCAGCTCTGATATTTTCATCAACTTTCTCCTTTTGACCTTTAATCCATAGGCACTATCTTCTTTTATATCTTTCTTGAGCCACCAAACGTTCCTTCAGTTCCTCCTTTTCCTTTTGAACAAGCTCCACTTGTGTTTTCAAGCTTTAACTTTGTTTTTACACACGTCAACATCCTCAGAGTTTAACTGAACCATGTTGGTTATAGAAACTGTCCAGATGACCTGATTGAAACATGTTGGATTGTATACCTGGATTATTGAGCATGGACTTTGTCATTGTGGCTATTGATGCTAGCATGGAGCTGTGCTGTTGTTTTCAGCAGCTAAAATGTAGCAGCTGAAATGAGCTGCTTCATGGTGGCTGCTCATTTGATGGAGCTGCAGCTGTTGTTTAAGAACATGTGAGCTTTCTGTGTAAAATCAGCCTCTCATTGAGCTCCTTTCAACATGTTTTTATTTGTGTGGATCAAACAATTGATGCTTCTCTATTTGAAGAACTCATTTGATGAATGGACTTGTTGAAACGTGAATTATTGCATCATGTCCATTTTCTTCTGACTTCTTGAAATGTGTTGACGTAAAAAGTTTGGATCAGATCTTCTGAGTTCAGCCTCCATGACTCTCAGCTACTACCACCTCGGATTTAGACTCAACATCTGGAACACTGACTGAGTTAGAGACATTTATGTGTCGTCGCTTGTTATTTAACTGTGGCGGCCATCTTGAATTGTATTGACTTCAAAGTCAAATCAGTTCTAAATGTACCCACAATGATTACTTACTGGAAGTGTCCTTAAACTCTGTCCAGTGGTTTTTGAGATATTTTGCTAACA
>NW_023630396.1:0-1711 GCF_014905685.2 Nematolebias whitei | reverse complement strand
CTCACTTCGGACAGAGAGGTGTTCACCTTCATCGAGCGTCTACCTGATGCAACGAAGAGGGATTACAACCTTCTGTGTGAAGCTTTGATCAGAGAGTACGACCCCTGCACGGGACCGGCTGGTTTCCCGGCTGCAGACAAGGTCACGCAGGGTAAAACTGAACATCCAAAAGTTTATTACAAAAGAATCTTCCAAGCTTATTTTGGTAACAGAAATGAGACCGGAATGGAAGAAGATGATGGTTTTAAGTTTGTTTTCAGCAAAAATCTCCACTCTGATTTTAAAAAATCAGTACAAATGATGGCAAATTTCAGAGAAAAATCCATCAGTGAGATTAAGCAGTGTGCTGTGAATGTGTTTGAAGCATGTTCTCATGCTAAGACGCCCATAGAAGTGTTTCCTAGTGTAAAGGTTAAACCCCTCCCTCTTGAACTAGAAGGACGACGTGCTTCGCCGCCTCCTCCTAAGAAGAAAGAGAGAAAACAGTCTGTTCAAGCTAACAAACCGCGTCCTGAAGGTGCACGCTGGGACAAAAAGGCTCCTCTTTCAGAGGAAGACAGTGATTATCGAAAAAGGGGTGGGCGCAGGACGCTACGATATGAGAAACCATATCATCAGGGGCAGTACGTAAAGGAACCCCCGCAAGACGTACCTGACCGTCCCCCACCTCGGATGAAACGAACCGAGGCGAAAAAATCACAAAAGTTCCAGAAACAAGGCCCTACACCTCTGAGCTCGGAAGAGACAGAGAAACTACGCAGGTTGTTAGAAACTTTGAAACACACTGACACGGGAACCCAACCAGGAGCACTTTGCAGTAATGTAATTCCTATTACATCTGAGGACGCGAATGACAACATAACAGATGTCGGTGGAACACACCAAGACATTGCTGTTGTTGCCTCAAACAACCCCTCATCGGAAGAAGGGGGGGTAAACACACACACGAACGATGACGAGTCATCGCAGGCTGAACACTCAGAAACAGCTTCTGCTGCGCTGACGGTTCAGGCAAACCATAATTACACAGATAAGGCTGAACGCGTGAAGAAGCGTCAGAAAAAAACCAAAAGGTTTCTGTGTAACTTTATCAGAAGGGGGGTCGCCAAAAAGGCGTACCTGTCAGTGACACTCGAAGGCGTCCTCACACACGAAGCACTCTTGGACGGTGGAGCAGACATAACAATCATGTCAGCTAAACTGTTCGAGGAGCTGAGGACGGCCGCTGCCAGTGTTAACAGGATAATACCTCTCTCTGAATGTGCTATAGAAATGCAGGGTCTCTCAGAAAAGAAAACAACCCTGACAGCTATAGCAATGGTTCACATGCAGATTGGCAATATGACGCTGTACCACCCAGTACACGTGTCTCGTGTTGACTCATTCCCATTTTTGGTTGGCCAGGATTTTATAAATCGCTTCGGCGCGATTATAGATTATGGTGATCAAACAATGTGGACAACAGTGAGCAAGCCACTGCCAATCGATACGCCTCCGGAGTGTGACACAGACTGCCCAACAGCAGGTACCGCGGAAGGCACAAAGGACTCCTCAGCCGAGGACACGAGCCCGGTGAGTACTCCTCTGACACCATGTGAAACCAAAGAAACCCAAGAGGTCCAAACTCTGACTCAACAAGACAGCCTCCTCTGTGAGCTGGAGCAGTCAGAGTCCACCAAACACTACCTACCACTGGTAGTTAAGGGTGTAG
>NW_023630395.1:0-1712 GCF_014905685.2 Nematolebias whitei | reverse complement strand
AGTCTCTTGAGTCCCTGGATTTCAGTTCATCTACTTTAAGAAATGAAACTGTAAACTGTGTCACTGTAAGCAAAACCAAAGTGCATAAGAAAATACATTCTGAAGACGAGAGAAGTAAAACTAATGCCATGGTGTTTCAGGTTGTAAACACAAAGACAATAAAAACAGTTTATGACGGGTTCTGTAAGGAGTGAGGCTTGACACAGTTGGATTATTCATATTTTCAGCTTGTGTTGTAATCCGTGACACAGACAACGTTTCACAGAAAGGTGGATGGATCAGATAAAAATAATACACAGTTATCTGGGAGAGACTCGGAATGGAGCCGCTGCTTCTCCCCATTTAGAGGAGCCATTCGAGGTGGTTCAGGAATCTGGTAAGAATGCTTAAATCCCCTCAACTGGCTCCTTTCCATGTGGAGGAGCAGCAGCTCTACTCCGAGTCTCTCCCTGATAACTGAACTTTCCACAATCTCTAAGGGGAGTTCAGCCACCCTGTGGAGAAAACTCATTGTAACCACTTGTATCTGTGATTATGTTACTGTATTTATGTCACTATCTGGAGTTTGTGGCCATAGGTGAGGGGAGGAATGTAGACCAATGGTAAACCAAGAGCTTCACCTTACAGCTCAGATGCATCTTCACCACAATGGACCAGCACAGAGTCTGCTAAACTGTAGAATACTGCATTCTTCCTAAGTGAGTTATTTTATTTTATTATTGGTGGTGGTGGTGGTGTGTGTGTGTGTGTGTGTGTGGGGGGGGGGGCATGTCCCTCTGGAAGAAAATCTAGGGGTGACCAAGGACACTGACAGACTCCCTCTGCTGACTGTGAGTGAGAGAGTGAATGGTTGTTTGTCTCGTTTGTCTCGTTTGTCTCTATGCGTCCCTGTGACGGATTTTCAACCTGTCCGTGGTGTACTCCACCTCTCGCACAGTCATAGCTGGATATGTGCACCAGTGACCCCTGTGACCCAAAAAAGAAGAAGCAGGTAAAGATAATGGATGGATGGATTTAACTGAAGCCTTTTTGGGTGTTCAAAGGTTTTTGGACACGTTCTGTATTTGTCATTTTGAAGGTCTGAATACTGAAAACTGTCTAAATTTTCTTGCTTCAAATAATCCATCCATCCATCCATTATATTTACCCGCTTATTCCATTTTGGGTCACGGGGGTCGCTGGTGCCCATGTCCAGCAATCACTGTGCGAGGGGCGGGGGACACCCTGGACGGGTCTCCAGTCCATCACAGGGACACATAGAGACAAACGAGACAAACAAACATTCACTCTCTCACTCACACCTAGGGACAATTTAGAGTTACCAATCAGCCTAACATGCATGTTTTTGGTCTGTGGGAGGAAACCGGAGTACCCGGAGAAAACCCACGCATGCACGGAGAGAACATGCAAACTCCACCCAGAAAGGTCCCTGGACCGGGGTTTGAACCAGGGACCTGCTCGCTGAGAGGCAGCAGCTCTACCAGTTGCACCACCATGCTGCGCTTCAAATAATACAGAACTTTATTATTTTGGAGATATTGATTTTATTTATTTATTTTTTACATCACAAGTATTGTAAAAAAATACCAAGAATAACAAAACTTTTGCAAGTATCATGTAAAGCCCTGTGATGTGATCATCTATATTAGATAGCTGAGAAGACAGTTTAAACAAGCTACAGTATATAGATGCTCAATTACCATAATCACCAC
>NW_023630394.1:0-1712 GCF_014905685.2 Nematolebias whitei | reverse complement strand
GGCTGTTGGGTCAGTGGGGGAGCTGACTCCCTGTGGGAGCATTTGCTCTCACAGTTATTTCTCCCCATCCCTCACCATGCACCTCCACCCTCTTCATTTCAATTCCACACATTTAGGGTTGTTTGGGCTCGGGTGTGCTGCAACAATTTCACATCTCTGTTGACCATAGCCACCTGGGACTCAATTTTACTGTACACCTTAGACATTCATTCATAACATCCTCATGACATTCACATATAGGAACTTGAGGTGGGCACATGGCTATGGGTGGTGGGATGACCTTACTCTCACCCCCTGTGCCTGTGCTCACTTACAACGGTTGCATTTAGACACTAGGGTTTGGATAGAGTTGGGGTGGAGGGGAAACTGGCATCATGCCAGCCTTTGCTCCTTCTTCTTTCCTTTTTAATGGCACTATACAACAACACACATCAACAGCACATCTAGGGGCGGGGGTGTATGTGTCGGGGTCTTATTATTCCCCCCCCCCCCCCCCCCCCAGTTCCCTAACTGCCATTCCGGGGGTGGGGTCCGGGAGAAGGGCAGGCCGTCGGGTGTTGACCAGGACTATGTGGGGGTTCGGGGTCTGGGGGATTGCCGTGGGCGGTGCTGGCGCTGTGCTCTCCCTGGGGTTGTTTGGAGCCCCTGAGCTTGGCTCTTGGGTGCCATGGTTGGCCCGCTGGCCAGGGTGGTTGCCGGGGCCTGGCGGGCGGTCGGCTGGGGGCGCGTGCTTGGTTGTTGGCAGTGTGTGGGGGTGGTCGGTGGCGTGTCCTCTTCATGGTGGGGGGTGTCCTGTCGGCTGGGCATGGCCTGGGCCGGGTCTGGGATATTGGCTCTTCTCCGCTCGAGAATTAATGGGTTTACCTCCTGGGTTTGGGCATGGGCTTCCCCCTGTAGAGGGCGGTTAAATGTCTTGGACCTGGGGGGTATAGAGTGTGTATCGGGAATAAGAATGAAATGTATCGTTATTGTATGTCTTTGAGTGAGTGAGTTTGAGAATGAAGCTGGGACTGTGTGATTGTGTCTGTGTATGAATGGGTATTTGTTAGGCCAAGACTCGGACTGCCCCCTCTTTGATACAACTGCGGGTGCTTGGCATCGCGCCCCTATTGCACGGCCCCCTGGTGGGGTGTGCCATTGCCTGCCGGCGCGCTTGGGGCCCTTGGAGTCGGGGGCTGGGCGCTTGGGCGTGTGTCAGCTCGGCCTGGTGTCTGCCTGGTGGGGCTCGGGTCCTCTGGCCCTGTCAGGCCTTGGCCTGGGTGGTGTGGGTCCTCGGTGCCCGGGCCTCCGTGCCCGGGCCTGGACCTGCATCGGTGCGGCGGGTTCTGGCGGGGGCCTATGAGTTCGTCGCTGTTGGCCCCGGGGGGTCACTGTGTGTGGTCGCTGGTGGGGTTCTTCCGGCTCTCCCCTGTGGTCCGATCTGGGGGGTGGGCGGGTGGTTCATCCTGTGTGGGTGGCCCTGGGGGCTCCGCGGTCGGGGTCCCTCCTGGGGTCTTGGGCTCTGGTCCCCCCTTTTTTTGTCTGCCCCTGGTCTTGGGGGTCGGGTCTCTGCTGCTTCACAGTTACTATTAAATGTTCTATTAGAGAAGCCTTATACACTTATGCATGCTCACAACCACACACAAATAGAAGCAGGGATGCTTATGTAGGCTTTATATGTAGATATATAGATATGTATATGAATGTATATTCATGTGTATGTATGTATGTAT
>NW_023630393.1:0-1712 GCF_014905685.2 Nematolebias whitei | reverse complement strand
GGAACAGCTACAACTACCAGTTAAGGGGTGGTTCATGCTGAAAAGGGTAACTACGGGGTTTATGCCTATAGAAAAGGGTTCCAAACTATTTTTCCATTTCTAACTTGGTTTAAGTTAGCTTTACATGGTAAAATATAGTTTGGTTCAAATGTCTGTTGTCTTTTAGACGAACGACTTGAGATTGGGTGTTTGGTTTCCCCATAAATGTTTTGGAAGTCTATGGCGAGACTTATCAAAAAGAATTAGCTATCCCCCCGAATAGAATTGTTCGAGTAGGTTCGGCTTAAGCGTTGTGAGATCAATGTAGATTATGGTACTTAAGGTAGCAATAATATACATTGACTCCGCAAAGATTGCAATTTAACGAATGAACTGCATGTTGGCATGGTTAAAGGCCTCTTAGTCTCTAACTTAACTACACAACAAAATTCATTCTTGCCTGGGGTGTTCGAAAACAATACCAAAACCAATTAAACGATGTCTCAACATCGACAAAAACAGTGACTAAGCAACCAGTTAACAACGTTTCAACATTGACAAAAGCAGTGAT
Source organism: Nematolebias whitei (assembly GCF_014905685.2). NCBI lineage: Eukaryota > Metazoa > Chordata > Actinopteri > Cyprinodontiformes > Rivulidae > Nematolebias > Nematolebias whitei. Next base: position 1,162 of record NW_023630393.1, on the reverse strand, counting down.
TAAGCAACTAGGAAACGACGTTTCGGTGCGCCACTCACTCTGAATGTCAGATTTGCTCACGTTATCGGGTCTGGTAGCATTATCCTAACTGGCGTCACCCCCCTTCGGTCATGGGAGACTGCGAACACGGGTGAGGACGTCGCTCCATGAGCTAAAGTTAGGTTGTCCTTGAGTAGTTTTAACTGTTTGCGCAGCTGAAAGAGGACTTTTAGGTCTGGATCGGAATCCAGTTTGACTTTCGATGGAGTGTATTTGTCTGGGTCAGTCAGATACAGTATCATCGATTTAATTGCAGGATCATCCAACTTCTGAAGTTTGATGATTTCTGGGTCAGTTGAAAATGACTTTTCATATTTTAAAAGAACTTGGCGAAGTTTGTCTCTTTCTTCATCAGATGTCAGAGTGTCGGCTTGAGCGACCACCTGTTCAATCTGTGATGAGACTGATAAGGGTTCTTGCTCCATGGGGAGCTCCAACGAATCCTTTTCTGAGTCGTCGGACCTGTCTATGGGTAAGACACCATAGGTTTGTGGTCCTTGGTCGACGTCATTGGTTGAGAAAAGAGCGATGGCCTGTGATGGTTTCGTGAAACATACTGGCCCAGCTTCTTGACTCGGTACCAGGTTATCTGGGAGTCCTCCCAGAACTGGAGTGCCTAGCTCAAAATCATGAAAATCAGGTTCTGAGTTTTCAGTTTGCGATGACTCATCATCGGTTGTGTGTGTGTTTATCCCCCCTTCGTTCGATGAGGGGTTGTTGGAGGCAACGGCAGCAATGTCTTGGTGTGTTACACCGACATCTGTAATGTTGTCATTCGCGCCGTCAGATTTAGTAGCGATCAGATCACTACACTGTGCTCCTGGTTGGGTTCCCATTTCAGCGTGTATCAAAGTGTCTAAAAACCTTTGTATTTCCTCTGTCTCTTCCGAGCTCAGAGGTTTAGGGCCTTGTTCCTGGGACCTTTGTGATTTTATCGCCTCGGTACGTTTCGTCCGAGGTGGGTGGCGGCTAGGTACGTCTTTTGGGGGTTCCTCTTTAGATTTCCCCTGATAGTATGGGTCCTCTTGGATCCCATATCCTTGCGTCCTGCGCATGTCCCATGTACGACAATCACGTTCATCCTCTGAGAGAGGAGCCTTTTTGTCCCAGCGTGCACCTTCAT
>NW_023630392.1:0-1712 GCF_014905685.2 Nematolebias whitei | reverse complement strand
TGCTGGTGAAGATTCTCAGTCATCCAGGACATGATGAATTCAAAAAGCGTTCAATACAAAAACAACTGGACTTTATTTGTAACAGAAGACGTTTCGCTCCTCATCCGAGGAGCTTTCTCAGTTCAAAGAGCAGAGAGTGAGAGATACAGGTTATAAAGCTGAGTGAGATGAGACACACACACACACATGTAGATTGACAGTTCACACCTCAACACCTTAACAGTACGGGTTTCTTAAAGTCTTTGTTCCTCTAAAAAAGTTAAATCTGGTCCTCTGGACATTCAAAAAGCAAAACAAACAAACAAAAAAAAGGAAGAACCTTTTCACCTTCCATCTGAGAGACTTCCTCAGTCTGAGGTGCTGTATTCAGCTCAGTCTCTTAAATAGTACCTTCTCAGAGTGGATCAACCAGTTTTGCTGCTGACAACCAAAACCAGCTGATCACATGCTCAAGAAGGACCATCAGCCTAACAATGGATCATTAGCACCTGATGGCTGTTTACTATTCACAGAGGGCTGAGTGATACTAGCAATAACAGCATTGTAAGAGGGGGACAGTTGAACCCGGAGGCTCCACCCCTGTTTAACGATGGACGGTTTCTTTTTTGTTTTGTGTGGGATTTCTCCTTCTGCCTGGCTCCTGAGCTAGTGGGGATGCTGTCTGCTCTGTGGTACAGAGGCCTGATGACTCCTAACTTGTGCTCCAAAGGGTGATGGGAGTCAAACTGCAAATACTGGTCTGTGTGGGTGGGTTTGTGGTACACCTCGGTTTGCAAAAGTCCTCTATCAGAGACTGAGACCTCACAGTCCAAGAAAGCCAACCTGCCATTTTTTACATCTTCTCGTGTGAACTTGATGTATTTATCCACAGAGTTGATGTGGTCAGTAAAATGTTGGACTTCCTGAGATTTTCAAAACGTGCATGAGAGGTCACAAAAACATGAGCTAACCCCCCCCCCTTCTAAAAAAGAAAAATCGTTAAAAAAAACACACACACACAAATACAATAGAAAATAGCTAATAAATAAAAAAAATAAAAACAAAATTAAAAATGCTAATTTGTTGAAAATATAAACTTTGTTTCAACTTTCTGTTAAATCCAGTTAGTGTTGTACATGATTCACTTCATTGTTTGAAACGTCCACAGCACAAGCCCTTGATGCATAAATGAACATCTAGCAACAGTGCTTCTAAAGAAGGGCAAATGTAAATCATCTTGTAAACTAAGAATGATCATAAGAATTAAAGTCAAATAAATGATGAAAATATTTAGGTAAAGATAACAGAATACATATGACTTTACACATCAAGATTCCTGTTTGATACCATTCACATCATAACTTGTTAGTATTTCTATTTTCTAAACTGGTTTGGATTGAACCAAATGTGGAGTGTTGGGAACAATTCTTACAAAAGATTGTTGAAGTTCATGGATTGATTGTGTAGAGGAACATATACTGAGATATATTCATAAATTAAACAGATTCATTCATTTTTCTGGACTGAATAATATTGTGCATTGAATTTAATAAAATGTAACGTGAGACGTTAATTTTCTTTGACCCATCAAATGAATGTGGTCATTTATTAACAGAATCAAAGTTTAACATCAAACATTTACATTAATTTGGCAAAATTGAAAACAACAACAGCTTAATTAATCAGCTTTACAATCAGGAAAACCATACGGCCATGGTTTTCCGTTGCTTCAC
>NW_023630391.1:0-1713 GCF_014905685.2 Nematolebias whitei | reverse complement strand
TCTCCACTCCCTTCACTACATTTATTTTATTTATTTAGCTCTCGTTAAAGTGGAGCACCAGCTGGTCAGTTTACTGACCAACAACAACTTCATTAACATATTCACCCTTTAATAATCAGAATCAGTCACTGAAGTAGAATCTGTTAATTACAGGGAGTTTTAAACCAGAACACATAAATATTCATCTGAATGAAGAGAACAAAGTTTTCTTTTTAGTACAAAAATAATCAAACTAAGATAACAACAATAATAAACAAACAATAATAATAATGAATCAATCAAGGCTTAATTCTCTTATCTAAGGCTAAATTGACTCTTTGAGCAGGAATTATTTCAGTTTGATACGCGCATGAATTTAGACAAACTTTGACTATTTTAATTAATAGTTTACTTTGGATTTTGGTTGAAAGAAGTTATTTAATCTGATCAGATAAAGTCATTTATCATCACTGCAAGCCAGGAAATGATTTTCCAAGTTGCATCAGCTTAAAATAGCATAACCAGACCAAGAGTTGCATCATGTCACCAGGTTCTGCTCCTTACAGTGTCAGTGTTGAAGGCACCACTTGTCTTTCTGGGGTTCTCTGGTGGATCAGACCAGAGGCACCATGAGGAGGACTCGCCGGGAACTGCCCAAGGTAGCTGACCGTCACTGTGACAGCTTCAGGGGTCTGTGAGGGAACAGCTGATGAGAAGGTGCACCGTCCATCACAACCTTCAGCCGAGAACGTGAGTCTTGCAGTGAGAAAAGGCTTCATCTTCTGCAGTCATCTAAACTTCTAACAACTGCAATTTAAGTTTATCTGCTCAGGAATTGAACGAGTGGACCTTGGCACGGCCTCGAGGATCGGGTCCAAAGATGAACTGCTCAGTTCGGGGGTCCAAGGCGAACTGCTTTTCACACAAAGAGACTTTGTGCAAAACATCAGCCCTGAGGAGATTGTTTTGACTGACTAGGGAACATTGTGGCTCCCCTCTGAAGCAAACAGCTTCCAGCTCAAAGAACTTTTTCACAGGTGTCTCTGAAGGAATAATCACTTTCTGAAAAACAGAACGGAGAAATGTTATTCACATTGTAATATTTCACATGATTTCATTATAATGATTGAAAACAACAATCAAAAGTATTCATGTTCACAGTTAATCAAATAAAACAAACTTCATTAATGATTTGTTTTTCTTTCTTAGAAATATAGGAAGGAATAAGATAAACATTAGTCAGACTATCCTGATGCATGCTCAATAATCCAGGTAGAAAAATCTAAAAAAGTTCAATCTGGTCCTCTGGACATTCAAAATAACAAAACAAAGCAAAACAACAAAAAAAAAGTAGAAACGTTTCGTCTCTCGTCCGAGAGACTTCTTCAGTCTGAGGTGCTGTTTTCAGCTCAGTCTCTTAAATAGCACCTTCTCAGAGTGGATCAACCAGTTTGCTGCTGACAACTGGGTTAGTAAAGTGAAGTCTCTGCACAAAGTTACATAGTTTGAGCCGTGCACAGACTGTAGAGGAGTCAAGCGAACAAAAAACCTGCAGGATTGTTGCTGGCATTCCTCTGGGGGATGACTCCGGACTTCAGGGCTCTGCTTTTGAATAAAGTGCCAGGTGAGACTGAGGTAAGTCGAAATTTTTATTTTCTTCCATCAGTTCATTGTGTTTTCTTCTGTAATATTACTGTAGCAACAAGAAGGGTGTGAGATGGAGGAAGAAGGGTG
>NW_023630390.1:0-1713 GCF_014905685.2 Nematolebias whitei | reverse complement strand
AGGTCTCTCTTGTAAATGAGTCCTCTAGGCTCAATGAGACTAACAACTTGGATAAATGAAGGTTGAATTGAAATTAGCATTTTAGAAAGCAACAACAAGCCAAGCAGCTCCGATTCTGTCAAGCATCCTAACACCCCCCACCACCACCACCACCACCACCACCACACATACACACTTCACTGTCTGACCTGAACTCTTCTCAGCTGAATTCAGTCCTGCGCCAACTGCCTGCGCGTTATTGCTCCTCCTGCTCCAATCTCAATTACCACTGCCTTCAGGTGCTTCAATTCTCAGTTGTCCTGCTAAGGACAATTCATCCATCCTTTTATTTTATGCAAGTAAATTGTCTTTTCAACGTTTTGATTGATGTTATTTTGACAAATTAGTGCCGTTGTTTTGAAATGTGATGTAATGTGAATAATACTCAAACATTTCTCTTGTCATACTTTTATTAATTTTTTTACTGTAAGCTTTTTTATTTATGTCTGAAATGTACTTTGTATGCAGGAGTTTGACACATCAACAGTTGTGCATGCTCTGTAGCGTATTGTATTGTATTGTATTGTCTGTATTGTAGCGCTCTGGAGACTCTCCCGTGCGTAAAATGTGCACTTTCTTAAGGGCACACAGCTGAAGGTGGAGGAAGACGCTCATCCCAGCGGGACAAGCAATCCACGTCTCTGCTGGGCAGGAGCGTGTGTGCGAGCTGATGCGCATAGTGCGACCGGAACATCCACTCCACAGACTGGGCAACATCTCTTCTAGTTGTATTTTAAATAAATAATCAAAATAAAAATGCACAATGACTTTGGCATTTTAGGGGCGGAGATTTGAGTTGCCGGATCCAAGTAAACAGTTGCCGGAACATAGCCTGTCAAAATGAGAGAGTTCCCGGATCTTGTTCCGGCAGGATCCAGCTCAAATTAGCCACTGGCTGTGGTCTTCCATCCTGGACATGTGCCCTGCCCAACGTAGATGAGATTTGAGCAGCATTGCCTCAATGCTGGTGATCTCCGCCTGCTGGAGGACCTCCATGTTGGTAAGAAGTTGCTCCAGTGGATGTTGAGGATCGAGCGGAGACAGCACTGGTGGAAGCGCTCGAAGAGTTGTATATGGCGATGGTAGGTGACCCATGATTCTGAGCCATACTGGAGGGTGATCACTACAGTGGCTCTGTACACACAGATCTTGGTCCTCATCTTCAGATCTTTGTTTGACCACACTCTTGCAAAGTCTAGCAAAGGTGCTGCTTGCTTTGGCAAATGTGCTGTTGATCTCTTTTTCAACCTTAGTGACTGAGGAGATTATACACCAAAGGTGGGTGAACTGCTGGACAGCTTTCAGCTCCGTCTCGCCGATGTTGATGTGAGGGGGATGGTACTGCTCACTGGGTGCTACCTGGTGTAGCACCTTTGTCTGCAAAGCTAGATATGATATGCTGCATGGCTAGTTCCATGTGGGCTACGAGAGCAGCTTCCTCAGTAAACAGCAGTTCCCAGATGGGCTGCTCAGTTTTCTTTGTGTGGGCCAGCAGGTGCCTCAAATTGAATAATTCAATTCAATTCAAAAAATACTTTATTAATCGCAGAGGGAAATTAAATGTTGTTGTAACTCATCGTCCTGGTTTCATTAAAGAGTTATAGATGCTGACGGCTGTGGGCAGGAGGTATCTCTTGTAATGGTCTGTCTTACAACGGATCTGAAGAAGCCTCT
>NW_023630389.1:0-1713 GCF_014905685.2 Nematolebias whitei | reverse complement strand
AGCTGTCTGTCTCTACATCTGTCTGTCTCTACATCTGTCTGTCTCTATAGCTGTCTGTCTCTACATCTGTCTGTCTCCATAGCTGTCTTTCTCTACAGCTGTCTGTCTCTACTTCTGTCTGTCTCTACAGCTGTCTGTCTCTACATCTGTCTGTCTCTACAGCTGTCTGTCTCTACAGCTATCTGCCTCCATAGCTGTCTGTTTCTACATCTGTCTGTCTCTACAGCTGTCTGTCTCTACAGCTATCTGTCTCCATAGCTGTCTGTCTCTACATCTGTCTGTCTCTACAGCTGTCTGTCTCTATAGCTGTCTGTCTCTACATCTGTCTGTCTCCATAGCTGTCTTTCTCTACAGCTGTCTGTCTCTACTTCTGTCTGTCTCTACAGCTGTCTGTCTCTACATCTGTCTGTCTCTACAGCTGTCTGTCTCTACAGCTATCTGTCTCCATAGCTGTCTGTCTCTACAGCTGTCTGTCTCTACAGCTGTCTGTCTCTATAGCTGTCTGTCTCTACATCTGTCTGTCTCTACAGCTGTCTGTCTCTACAGCTGTCTGTCTCTACAGCTATCTGTCTCCATAGCTGTCTGTCTCTATAGCTGTCTGTCTCTACAGCTGTCTGTCTCCACATCTGTCTGTCTCTACAGCTATCTGTCTCCATAGCTGTCTGTCTCCATAGCTGTCTGTCTCTACAGCTGTCTGTCTCTACAGCTATCTGTCTCTACAGCTGTCTGTCTCTACATCTGTCTGTCTCTACAGCTGTCTGTCTCTACATCTGTCTGTCTCTACATCTGTCTGTCTCTACAGCTGTCTGTCTCTACATCTGTCTGTCTCTATAGCTGTCTGTCTCTACATCTGTCTGTCTCCATAGCTGTCTTTCTCTACAGCTGTCTGTCTCTACTTCTGTCTGTCTCTACAGCTGTCTGTCTGTCTTTCTGTCTGTAAACAAGATGTTCCTGTTACAGTAATTGCCTGCTTGTATTTGTTTGTTTGTCTGTTAGACAAAAATCTCCTGAACCACTGAATGGATTCTCTTCAAACTCTCAGGAAATAATTTCTGGATGCTCGTCTGCAAGTGATCAACGTTTGGAGTCAATTTGATCCATCACAGCTGAAACAAACTTGATTATAACCTGGTCCTTTTTACAACGTTGGGCTGCAGTTTAGTGTGGTAGTAGCAGAGAGTCACCCCAGTTCAATGTTTTTGTTGAGAACGTTCTGCTTCTATACTCACATGTGATGGAGCTGTTCGGTGTGACGATAGATTAACTTGAAGGTTTGATCAAATTAAACTTTTCTGTACTTTATATAAAAACCTTGTTTTCTGTTGTCAGCTGGGCTCTGAACAGACAACAAACAACAAACAACAAACTGTTTATTCTTTTTTTTCTGTTTGTGGCTCAGTATTTAATGCAAACTTTATTTTTGATTGTGCAACTTCAGGTGAATAAACTCTAATATTAAAAAAGGCAGAGAGGTAACATTATAATAAAATATAATGTAACAGTAAATAATAATAATAATAAATAAACAATATTAATAATAAATAATAAAACATATATGTTTTAAAAAATAGGGATAAAACAAGGGCTGGAAATTATAACCTGATTTTACACGAGCCCACAGACGCAGAGAATCAATAGAGGCATTTGGTCTATTATCATAAACACACACTGTGTGTGTGTGTGTGTGTGTGTGTGTGTGTGTGTGTGTGTCTG
>NW_023630388.1:0-1713 GCF_014905685.2 Nematolebias whitei | reverse complement strand
CACTCTGTTTGTGTATGGGTGTTTTGTCCTTAGGGTGGACCAGCCTCCGTCTGAGAGTCCTGCTGGGTTTGAAATGTACTGGGATGTTGTGTTTGTTGAAGATCCTTCTGAATTTCTCTGATACTCCAGCAACATAAGGGATGACAATGTTTTTACGTCTGTTGTTCTCCTTTTTCTGTTTATTGGTGTGTTTTGTTGATTTCCTCTCTGACTTGACAAAAGCCCAGTTAGGATATCCACATGTTTGAAGAGCTTCTTGAACGTGTTTCAGTTCCTTTTCCTTCCCTTCTGTCTTTGTGGGGACGCATTCGGCCCAATGTTGTAAAGTTCTGATGACAGAGAGTTTGTGTTCCAGTGGATGGTGGGAGTCAAACAGAAGATACTGGTCTGTGTGGGTTGGTTTCCTGTACACTTCAATGTTGAGGCTGTCCTCTCTCTCCATCTGAACCAAACAGTCCAAAAAAGGCAGCTTGTTGTCGTTTGCATCCTCTCTGGTGAACTTGATGTTGTTATCGACCGAGTTAATGTGTCTGGTGAACGCTTCTATTTCCTTGGCTTGGATTTTGACCCAGGTGTCATCCACATAACGGAACCAATGGCTTGGCTTTGTTCCCTCATAGGAGTGTAGGGCTCTCTGTTCCACTTCCTCCATGTAGAGATTGGCAACAATGGGTGACACTGGAGATCCCATGGCACAGCCATGCTTCTGTCTGTAAAAACTGTCATTGAACTTGAAATAAGTGGTGGAGAGGCAGAGGTCCAACAGGGTGCAGATCTGGTCCGGGGTGAAGTTGGTCCTGTTGATTAAGTCCTTGTCTTGTAGGAGTTGTTTTCTGATGGTTTCTACTGCTTCAGAGATGGGTATGCATGTGAAAAGAGAAGTCACATCATACGATACAAGGGTTTCTCCTGGGGTTAGTTTCAAGTGTTGAACTTTGTTAGCAAAATCAATGGAGTTCTTTATGTGTTGAGGTGTGTTTCCAACAAGAGGAGCTAAAATATCAGCCAGATGTTTAGCAATATTGTATGTCACTGAGTTCATGCTGCTGACGATGGGTCTGAGTGGTGTTCCTTCTTTGTGTATTTTTGGGAGTCCATAAAGACAGGGAGTGGCTTCCCCTGGGTACAATCTATAATACAAAGATCGATTGATTGTTTTCTCCTTTTCAAGTTTTTGCAGGTAATCTGTGACTTTCTTTTTGTAGGCACTGGTTGGGTCCCTCTTCAGGGTCTCGTAGGTGTTACGGTCGCTCAGTAGTGTAGTTATTTTTTCCCGGTAATCAGAAGTGTTGAGGACTACTGTGCATCTTCCTTTATCAGCTGGTAAAATGGTGATGTTTTGGTCCTGGCTGAGTGATGTTACAGCTTTCCTTTCCTGTGGTGTGAGGTTTGAAGGAGGCGGTTTGGCACTGGAGAGGGTTGCTGATATTTCTATTCTGAGCTGTTCTGCCTCTCCTTCCATCAAGTTGTTGTTCCTAATCGTGGATTCAGTGGCCGTGATTAGTTCCACAACAGGTATTTCTTGAGGGGAGATGGCAAAATTTAGTCCTTTTGCCAGCACGTCTTTCTCAGGTTGTGTCAATGTCCTGTTAGACAAATTTCTAACCCACTGGTCCTGAAAATTAGTGTTGGCAACAAACTCCTGATCTTGACTGATGGTTTGTGATGAGAAAACCGCTCTCTGTTGTAATTTTAGAAACTTACTTTTTTGAC
>NW_023630387.1:0-1713 GCF_014905685.2 Nematolebias whitei | reverse complement strand
TGTGCCACTTTATCTCCTTTTTGCAGCACCAGGGGATCATTGCCCTGTAATCTGCAGACTACTCCCAGTTCTCCTTGGTAGTCTGAGTCAATTACTCCAGCCTGGATTGTTAACCCTTTCAGGGATAAAGCCGATCTGGGTAAGATGTGCCCATACATTCCTTTCGGGCATTGCAGTCCCAAACCTGTCTGTACAACTTGAATTTGATTTGGGACTAGGGTGATAGTTTGCATTACTCTTAAATCCAGTCCTGCAGAGCCAGGCGTTGCTCTGACTGGAAGTTCTGCTCTGTCATCAATTTTCCACATTCTAATTGGTTCTTTGTCAGGTGTGACTGGCACCTGAACCATTCTGTTCATTGGAGTAACTCCAGGGGCAATTGGCCTGTTGTTTATTTTAAAAACAGCCTGTGTCAAATTCATTTTCCAATTTGTTAAGTCATGTTTCACACTTAGTTTTTTCAACATTTCTTTCAACAGTCCATTCATTCTTTCAATCGGCCCCGCAGCCTGTGGATGGTAAGGAATATGATACACCCATTCAACATGATGGTCAGCAGCCCATTCTTTCACCTGATTTCCTGTGAAATGTGTACCATTATCGGTTTGCATTTGTAATGGTATACCATAAAACTGCTCAATGAGCTGTAAACACTTAATTGTTGATGTTTGATTAGCATGTTTACAAGGATGAACTACCAACACTCCTGAATAAGTGTCTACTGCTGTGCACACATATTTACATCCCTGTGATGTGGGCAGTGGCCCGATGAAGTCCATTTGCCAAACCTGACCTGCTCCTTTTCCTCTATAAATTTGTCCTTGAAGATGTTGTGGAGTGCCTTTCCTGTTGTGTTGGCAGACCTCACACTGCTGTATTGCTGTTTTTACATCATCTGTTTTTAAGTCAATGCCTCGATCTTGGGCCCACTGCTGTGTTCCTTGAATGCCCCAATGACCTGCTTTTTCATGTGCCCATCTGGCCAAACCAACACTAGATTCTCGTGTAACAGCCATGTTTTTAACCAGGTCATCCACATGTCTATTATGTAAAGTCTCAGCGTCAGTGTTATTAGTATGAGCATCCACATGAGTTACTGTAACTGTCACTGATTGAACTTTTTCCCAAATTTCTTTCCACAACTCTTTTCCCCAAACTTCCTTACTCTGAATCTTCCAATCATTAGTGTGCCAAGTAGGCATCCATGTTGTTAAACCATTAACCACAGACCAAGAGTCAGAAAAAATGTGAACTCCCTGAACTCCTGCCTGCATGATCACCATGTGCACTGCTTTCAGTTCAGCCCATTGACTACTTCCTCCCTCTCCCATTTCTTCCAGGGTTTGACCCTTCGCTGGATTGAAAGCTCCTGCCTTCCACCGTCTTTTTCCTGCCAGCCATCTAGCAGACCCATCCGTGAACCATGCATGACCCTGTTCTTCAGGACTCAACTCATTCCATCGTTTTCCCACCTTCACTGGGGATTCAGACAACTGCACGACTTCAAAAGCCTGTTCTCCTTCTTCTGGCAAATCCGCCACTTTTTCATGCAACACTGAGACACCCTTGTCACCTGGTTTTGCTCTTTCAGATACATACCATTTCCACTTAATAATATTGGATTCTTGAGCTGTACCAATCCTGTGTGTAGTTGGCTCACTCATTGTCCAGGTTAAAATGGGTATATGAGTGCGCATTAACACATCATGTCCT
>NW_023630386.1:0-1713 GCF_014905685.2 Nematolebias whitei | reverse complement strand
GTAGTTCTTGACATCCTTTTTCATTCCAGGCCAATAAGCAACTTGTTTTAATGCTTTCAGCGTGGCATTATCTCCCTTGTGTCCTGTGGATGGGAGGTCATGCGCATGAACTAACATCACCCCCCTGTGGTCATGGGGGACCACGAACACGGGTGAGGACGTCGGTCCATGAGCAAAAGTTAGGATGCCCTTGAGTAGTTTTAGTTGTTTGCGCAGCTGAAAGAGGACTTTAAGGTCTGAATTGGAATCCAGGTCGACTTCAGACGGAGTGTTTTTGTCTGGGTCAGTCAAGTACAGTATCATCGAGTTTATCGCAGGATCCAACTTCTGAAGTTGGATGATGTCTGGGTCAGTCAGCACGGGGTGTACAGAAACTGTGTTGTCAACCGGTTTGGCTGCAGCCTGTGCATGTGTGACTGCCATTATCTCGGCTGTAGGTTGTACTGACAGAGTTGCGAGCAGCCAGGAGGGGTCAAAGGACCACGGAGGGCCGTCCATGGCTCCGTCCTAGGCTAGGAAGTCTGCAAGGTCATTATACCGCTTGTCATCGCCTAGGACTCTTGAATGTCCTGGGACCTTCTTCCAGTAGACTTGTAGGTCATGTGATGTCACCAAGTGATCACATGCCATGTAAAGCTCTTTGTGTTTGACCACTTTCTTGTTGCTTGTGAGAAAGCCGTTCTGTTTCCACATAGCGAGATGACTCAAGAAACTAATTCGAGCATAATTAGAGTCCGTGCAGATGACTAGCGTTTGGATGGAGTGTTCTACTGCCATCTGGAGAGCTATAAGGATTCCCGCTATCTCAGCGTACTGAGAAGACTGAGAGCCTAATTTATAGCTAAAAGTGACCTCTTCTGGTCTCGGAGGAGGATCCCTCCAACACCTGATTTGCAGGATTTTTCGTGGTGGAATGAGCAGCCATCCACGTACAGTGTTGTCATATCTTTGCAGATATTGCTATCAAAGTAGTGGTGATTCGGGTCCTCACTTACTGAGGGTTTTTCCACAGCTGGCAGTGGGGTGACTGGTACATCTTGTGTACATTCCTGGCAGACCTCTGGAATGGTCTGTATAGCCATAAGGTTTGCTGTGTCTAGCACAGCCACAGTGACCACAGTACATTGTGGCTGGTGTCCACTCGGACACCTAATCTTACCAAGATGTCAGAGCCTATGTAGATTGCATGTGGTAAGTCTGGTGGACCAGTTCCCGTTGGTTCCAGATCAGTTTCAGGTTAATGACTCCTTTCGCAGTCATCACTCGTGAACTGTTGGGATAAAATGGAAAGCGGAAAGCTTTCTCGATCAGAGCTGGACCCAAATGGTTTTTAAACAATATCCTGATGCATGCTCAATAATCCAGGTAGAAAAATCCAAAAAAGTTCAATCTGGTCCTCTGGACATTCAAAAAAACATCAAGTTCACACGAGAAGATGTAAAAAATGGCAAGTTGGCTTTCTTTGACTGTGAGGTCTCAGTCTCTGATAGAGGACATTTGCAAACTGAGGTGTACCGCAAACCCACCCACACAGACCAGTATTTGCAGTTTGACTCCCATCACCCTTTGGAGCACAAGTTAGGAGTCATCAGGACTCTGTATCACAGAGCAGACAGCATCCCCACTAGCTCAGGAGCCAGGCAGAAGGAGAAATCCTACACAAAAAAGGCTCTAGAGCAATGTGGATATCCTAACTGGGCCTTCCTGAAAGCA
>NW_023630385.1:0-1714 GCF_014905685.2 Nematolebias whitei | reverse complement strand
GGGAGTGTACAATAAAGCCTAAAATGAATGGTAGAGGCTCATGTTGTTCTATCTGATTTGCCATCTCAGAATCATGCACCATTACCCTGCAATAGCCCACAGTTCCAAATTACAAAGATCTGCTTCACAGCCCATTACCAAGCTATAATACAGGGCACTTTAATTATTTAGTGGTGACATTTTGAGGGCTGTAAAGAAACCAACCAGCTTATAATTCAAACATACATCCTGAATGATTCACACTTGGTATATTGATATGTTGTGGCTGTGTAATTGCTAGTTTGTGTGGCTTTACTACGGCTAAGCCAGCTGATCGCTCTGATAACAACTCAGTATCCGTTACTCGATGCACCATCCAGCCACAATCACAAATTACCAAAAAGGTCAAGAACTCAAGCCATTCAGCTTCTTTGCCACTCTCTCCAGCCAACTGCTGGCCAGTACCACTCAATACCTCAGGTCCAGTTTCCCCATCAATATAACCCCCTCCCAACACTGCTGTTCTCCACCGCATAGTGGTGTCTGGATAGAGGGCTGTTGGCGCCTAACCAGCAGCAGATGTGGCTCCGCAGAGAACACCGGCCCTCATTAACTTCAATAGATTTCCTAATGCGACAGCTACCATATTTCATTTACGGCGCACCCACACCCTAGTGGACCTGATGGGGCCAACTGATACTTCCATTCTCTCACATCGCAGAGTGGCAGTGGAGGCGCAGAGATTAGGGTAAGAGGGGTCATGTGACATGTCTTCCGTCCTGGTTTCTGAAACCCTTTCCTCACACACGGCTCTATCTCCTCTTCCGCCTACACACACGCACCTCTTACCCTAATCTCTGCGCCTCCACTGCCACTCTGCGATGTGAGAGAATGGAAGTATCAGTTGGCCCCATCAGGTCCACTAGGGTGTGGGTGCGCCGTAAATGAAATATGGTAGCTGTCGCATTAGGAAATCTATTGAAGTTAATGAGGGCCGGTGTTCTCTGCGGAGCCACATCTGCTGCTGGTTAGGCGCCAACAGCCCTCTATCCAGACACCACTATGCGGTGGAGAACAGCAGTGTTGGGAGGGGGTTATATTGATGGGGAAACTGGACCTGAGGTATTGAGTGGTACTGGCCAGCAGTTGGCTGGAGAGAGTGGCAAAGAAGCTGAATGGCTTGAGTTCTTGACCTTTTTGGTAATTTGTGATTGTGGCTGGATGGTGCATCGAGTAACGGATACTGAGTTGTTATCAGAGCGATCAGCTGGCTTAGCCGTAGTAAAGCCACACAAACTAGCAATTACACAGCCACAACATATCAATATACCAAGTGTGAATCATTCAGGATGTATGTTTGAATTATAAGCTGGTTGGTTTCTTTACAGCCCTCAAAATGTCACCACTAAATAATTAAAGTGCCCTGTATTATAGCTTGGTAATGGGCTGTGAAGCAGATCTTTGTAATTTGGAACTGTGGGCTATTGCAGGGTAATGGTGCATGATTCTGAGATGGCAAATCAGATAGAACAACATGAGCCTCTACCATTCATTTTAGGCTTTATTGTACACTCCCAATTTATATTAGCTGACCTTAGGTGTGTGGGCTGGGGAGTGTACAATAAAGCCTAAAATGAATGGTAGAGGCTCATGTTGTTCTATCTGATTTGCCATCTCAGAATCATGCACCATTACCCTGCAATAGCCCACAGTTCCAAATTACAAAGATCTGCTT
>NW_023630384.1:0-1714 GCF_014905685.2 Nematolebias whitei | reverse complement strand
TCTTCTCTGCTTTCAGGAAGGCCCAGTTAGGATATCCACATTGCTCTGGAGCCTGTCTTGTGTGGGATTCCTCCTTCTGCCTGGCTCCTGAGCTAGTGGGGACGCTGTCTGCTCTGTGATACAGAGTCCTTCCACTTCCACTTCCTGGATCTCTTTTCAGAGGTTCATAAGTGTTTAAGTCACTAAGGAGTGTCATAACTTTCTCATGATAATCTTTCTGGTTCAAAATCACTGTGCACCTTCCTTTGTTTGCTGGGAGAATGATGATGTTTGTGTTCTTGCTAAGAGTGGTGAGTGCATCCCTCTCCTCTCTACTGATGATGGAAGGTGGTGGTTTGGCATTGCTGAGGCAGGCTGAAACTTTGATTCTGAGTTGTTCTGCTTCAGCCTCTTTAATTTTGTTGTTGCGGATGGCTGATTCTGTGGCTGTGATCATCTCCACCAGAGGAATTCTACTTGGTACAACCACAAAGTTCAGTCCCCTGGCAAGAATCTCTGTCTCTGGCTGGGTGAGCTGTCTGTCAGATAAATTCTTCACCCACTTTTCTGTCTCCCTGACATGTAATTGACTATGGGAGTGTTGTCCTACACTGAATGTGTTGTTATTACCATCACAGTTCCAATAACAACACATTCAGTGTAGGACAACACTCCCATAGTCAATTACATGTCAGGGAGACAGAAAAGTGGGTGAAGAATTTATCTGACAGACAGCTCACCCAGACTGAGACAGAGATTCTTGCCAGGGGACTGAACTTTGCAGTTGCACCAAGTAGAATGCCTCTGGTGGAGATGATCACAGCCACAGAATCAGCCATCCGCAACAACAAAATTAAAGAGGCATAACAATTCAGAATCAAAGTTTCAGCCTGCCTCAGCAATGCCAAAACACCACCTTCCAACATCAGTAGAGAGGAGAGGGATGCACTCACCACTCTTAGCAAGGACAAAAACATCATCATTCTCCCAGCAGACAAAGGAAGGTGCACAGTGATTTTGAACCAGAAAGACTATCATGAGAAAGTTATGACACTCCTTAGTGACTTAAACACTTATGAACCTCTGAAAAGAGATCCAGGAAGTGGTTACAAGAAGAAGTTGATAGATTGCCTGAAAATTTTGGAGCAGGACAAGCCTATTGACCGTTTTCTGTACCACAGACTGTACCCAGGGGAGGCCACACCTAGGCTGTATGGTTTACCTAAAATTCACAAACAAGGTGTAACTTTAAGACCAATTGTTAGCATGATTAACTCGGTCACTTACAATGTTTCCAAATATCTGGCGTCTGTACTCATCCCTTTAGTTGGCAGCTCAGAACATCACATACAGAACACCATGGACTTTGTGGATAAGGTGAGGGATGTCACCATGGAGACTGATGAAACAATGGTCTCTTTTATCCTGATGCATGCTCAATAATCCAGGTAGAAAAATCCAAAAAAGTTCAATCTGGTCCTCCGGAGAGAATGGTCTCTTTTGATGTCACATCACTCTTTATGTGCATTCCTGTTGATGATGCAGTAGAGGTGGTCAGTTTAAGATTAAAATCAGACACCACTCTGAGCAGCAGGACCACGCTTTCCACAGAACAACTGTGTCAACTCTTGAAACTGTGCCTGCAGTCAACCTACTTCACATATGGGGAGCAATATTATAGGCAGAAACATGGGTGTGCTATGGGGTCTCCAGTTTCTCCTATTGTTGCCAACCT
>NW_023630383.1:0-1714 GCF_014905685.2 Nematolebias whitei | reverse complement strand
AGGTTGGCAACAATAGGAGAAACTGGAGACCCCATAGCACACCCATGTTTCTGCCTATAATATTGCTCCCCATATGTGAAGTAGGTTGACTGCAGGCACAGTTTCAAGAGTTGACACAGTTGTTCTGTGGAAAGCGTGGTCCTGCTGCTCAGAGTGGTGTCTGATTTTAATCTTAAACTGACCACCTCTACTGCATCATCAACAGGAATGCACATAAAGAGTGATGTGACATCAAAAGAGACCATTCTCTCCGGAGGACCAGATTGAACTTTTTTGGATTTTTCTACCTGGATTATTGAGCATGCATCAGGATAAAAGAGACCATTGTTTCATCAGTCTCCATGGTGACATCCCTCACCTTATCCACAAAGTCCATGGTGTTCTGTATGTGATGTTCTGAGCTGCCAACTAAAGGGATGAGTACAGACGCCAGATATTTGGAAACATTGTAAGTGACCGAGTTAATCATGCTAACAATTGGTCTTAAAGTTACACCTTGTTTGTGAATTTTAGGTAAACCATACAGCCTAGGTGTGGCCTCCCCTGGGTACAGTCTGTGGTACAGAAAACGGTCAATAGGCTTGTCCTGCTCCAAAATTTTCAGGCAATCTATCAACTTCTTCTTGTAACCACTTCCTGGATCTCTTTTCAGAGGTTCATAAGTGTTTAAGTCACTAAGGAGTGTCATAACTTTCTCATGATAGTCTTTCTGGTTCAAAATCACTGTGCACCTTCCTTTGTCTGCTGGGAGAATGATGATGTTTTTGTCCTTGCTAAGAGTGGTGAGTGCATCCCTCTCCTCTCTACTGATGTTGGAAGGTGGTGTTTTGGCATTGCTGAGGCAGGCTGAAACTTTGATTCTGAATTGTTATGCCTCTTTAATTTTGTTGTTGCGGATGGCTGATTCTGTGGCTGTGATCATCTCCACCAGAGGCATTCTACTTGGTGCAACTGCAAAGTTCAGTCCCCTGGCAAGAATCTCTGTCTCAGTCTGGGTGAGCTGTCTGTCAGATAAATTCTTCACCCACTTTTCTGTCTCCCTGACATGTAATTGACTATGGGAGTGTTGTCCTACACTGAATGTGTTGTTATTGGAACTGTGATGGTAATAACAACACATTCAGTGTAGGACAACACTCCCATAGTCAATTACATGTCAGGGAGACAGAAAAGTGGGTGAAGAATTTATCTGACAGACAGCTCACCCAGCCAGAGACAGAGATTCTTGCCAGGGGACTGAACTTTGTGGTTGTACCAAGTAGAATTCCTCTGGTGGAGATGATCACAGCCACAGAATCAGCCATCCGCAACAACAAAATTAAAGAGGCTGAAGCAGAACAACTCAGAATCAAAGTTTCAGCCTGCCTCAGCAATGCCAAACCACCACCTTCCATCATCAGTAGAGAGGAGAGGGATGCACTCACCACTCTTAGCAAGAACACAAACATCATCATTCTCCCAGCAAACAAAGGAAGGTGCACAGTGATTTTGAACCAGAAAGATTATCATGAGAAAGTTATGACACTCCTTAGTGACTTAAACACTTATGAACCTCTGAAAAGAGATCCAGGAAGTGGAAGTGGAAGGACTCTGTATCACAGAGCAGACAGCGTCCCCACTAGCTCAGGAGCCAGGCAGAAGGAGGAATCCCACACAAGACAGGCTCCAGAGCAATGTGGATATCCTAACTGGGCCTTCCTGAAAGCAGAGAAGA
>NW_023630382.1:0-1714 GCF_014905685.2 Nematolebias whitei | reverse complement strand
CCACAGGCTTCAGGCCAGGTTGAGAGAGCAAACAGGACTGTGGTGAGTATTTTGAAAAAATACGTAGCCGCAAACCACAAGGACTGGGACGTGAAACTCCCTCTGGTCCTCATGGCCATAAGGGCCACTCCACACACGTCGACTGGCATCTCTCCTTTCGAGATGATGACGGGTCGACAAATGACTCTCCCTCTGCACCTGTTGTACCAACCAGGCGATGCTGCCATGGCAACAGCCTACACTACACAACAATACATGAAAGACTTGGAAAGACACCTTAAAAACACTTTTGCTTTCGCACAGAAAAACCTGGAAAAATCAGCTGAAGGACGCAAAGCGTACTACGACCAAAAGGCCTCTCACGAGGAACTCCAAGTGGGAGACAGGGTCTGGTACTACACGTTTGCCCCCACAACTGGGAGAAGAGAGTCCGGGACCGGAACTCTCGCCCGTAAACTGATGCCCAGATGGACTGGACCCCATCTGATAACAGACAAACTGTCTCCAGTTTATCAGATAAGAATCAGTAAAGGCCAAAAAGAGCCAACTGTTAAATGGGTACATCGTAACCAGGTTAAACAACACAAGGCGTGCAATAACTCCTCAGGAGCCAAAGATCTCACAAAATCTGACCTCGTGGGAATAAGGGTCATCCAAGCAGAAGATAACTAATGGATAATAAACTTAACCATAGTTTAAATTCACAGGACCTACCCTTGACCATTACGAAGCTAAGACCTATCTCTTTGTGTTTCCATAGGACAATGATGGTACCACTCCTGGTAATCTTCACCCTCTTGGGTGCCATCCAAGAAGGGCAAGCTGAGATCGCAACCCTTGGGCCCACCTCAGGCATCGCTCTGAGGGACCAGCCGGGATTGCTCATCACAGACTGCCGCCTATACACTCGAAAGGTCTTCGTCCGCTTCGACCCCCAAACTGTGATCAAACAACACATTAACCTTAAAAACGAGTGGCTAAACAAACCATGGTATACGGTATCCCTAGAGAGTGCAAAAGGAGAGATCCGGCACGTCCTAAAGCAACTACATAAGTTTACTTACACCCAACAAGAGTTGGGCGGAATAAGTACAAGGCAAAAGCGCGGCATCGGCGGGCTTTTGCTTGCTGCATCGTCACTAGGATCACTGTTTAGCCTAGGTTTGTCCGCATTCAACACTGTCAGTATAACGTCTCTAAAACAACACGTGTCTGAAGTAGAGAATGAGGTCCCAAAAATCCGAGCATTAATGGACCTTCAACAAACTCAACTGAGACAAGTGACTGAAACAGCGAAAGATACTGTTCTAGTGCTGAATACTCACACCCAGGAAATCAAAGCCCTCGTACAAGCGGTAAATGAGTTAACTCTTAAGGTTGAAATGGATTACGCTGTCGCACACCTGATGGATAGGATCTTTGCTGACATGCTTAGAGATATCAGCTCGTCGGTTGATACACTAGCCACCGGTAGGATTCCACCGTATCTAGTCTCGCTACAGATGGTGGACGACATCCTCAGCTCCGCTACACGCGAAAAAGTTACGCAAACACAGGCACACCTGGCTTACACTCTCGGTAGCGCGATCCCAATCTACGTCGATCACAAGACGTTTGAAATGGCATTCCTTATCAACCTACCGATAATTCCCTCAAACGGCATATACAGACTCAGGGACGTCGTAAATGTTGGCAATTGGCACGGCGAAAACCA
>NW_023630381.1:0-1714 GCF_014905685.2 Nematolebias whitei | reverse complement strand
ATTAAACCTAAGTTTTATAAATCACTCCGGGCAGCAGGCGAAGTCTTCGTGGGCTCCTCCCTCCTGGACTGGAGAGCACCTTCTTCAGGACCCGTGTCACCAAACAAAAAGAAAGTAAAGTAATAAAAAGAAAGGTGGACCAGGTGAGTTTGGCCAAAAATCAATATAACGCCGCCTGAGCAGGGCCAACCCTGTACAGGGTCGTCGAAGCCTCACAGACAGCGGACTACCTGTCCAAAAGATGTCTAGGAGTAAAGAAAAACGACGAAAACAGGACTACCAAATCTCACCCAGTCAGAGGGCCTTAGTCTGAATGACTACAGCGAATGGGAGGAAAGAAACAAAACTGACCCAAATCACAGGACCGTCCACGGTCAGCACAATCCTCTCCCTGGACAATAAACAGAAACACCCAAACGTTCACAATCACACAGCTCAGGCCCCTCTACCTGAGCTGAACTAGGCTTCCACAAGCACACTCAAGGTCTAAAGGCATATTAAGCACCCAGGCCTAAATCTCAAACAAAGAGCACTCAGCAACTCTTTCACATCTCCTCAACAGGAGCTTACCTCATAATGAGACAACAAGGGTGGGCGGAGAACACCCTAGTACCAAACAGCACTGCAGCAAACAGCACCACCACCTCTGAGTTCCTCAAGACTCCGCACTCTAAGAACCACACTCTGAAGCTTATATAGGAGCTTCAGTCAGAACTCCCAAGCTGACTGCAATTAAGCTGATTAAAATAGAGAGGCGTGCCCAAGAAGAAACAAAACTGCAGCTCATATGTACAAAACCTAGAAGGTGTCACTAGGGGCACCCTAGGGTACATAACAACCACCCACCTCCACTACGTGTTGGAGCCGATTAAAGAAGTCCAGAGAGAATAGTCCGATGTGGGGGTACAGGCTGTCTCAAGACTGATGTAATCCAACAGAAGGTCTTTATACTGTTTAATACTAAGTGTATTTTTATTTTTCCAATTCATGAGTATAGGTTTTTTTTGCTATACATAAGGCAGTGAGAATAATATGAATTGATTTAGTCTCCAAGGTGACATCATCTAAGTGGCCCGATAAGCAAACTGACAGAGAGAGTGGAAAATAAAAGTTCTAGAATTGTGCCGCTCAAGGTGGCTGCATGTTAGAGCAGCTCTGTTACTTTCATTCTGAGATTTTGCTTTTGGAAACTTTAATTCCTGGTTTTTCTGGATGTAAATCATATTTTTTGGATTATTGTTTCCTCTGGTATCAGATGCTGTGCAGCCGGAAAGATTTTTACTGAAACTTTTTAAGTTTTGGACATTTGCTATGATGCGTAACTATGGCAACAAGGCTGTTTTCTACAACAACAGCAGCTGATTAACATCTCAAAAGCTCAAATAATATCTCAACTATGGCCCCAACTCTCAAGTGAGTTGAAAAGGATGTTATGTGGACGCATTCTCATCTATCTGCCAGCTGTGCTTGAGTGCCTGACCACTGAGATCCTGGAACTAGCAGGAAACACGGCTCACGACAGCGGAAGGACAGGATCGTCCCTCAGCACCTACAATTGGCTGTCCACAGCTATGAGGAGTTCGGCAGACTGCTGGGAGGAGAAGCCATCGCTCTGGGAGGAGTTCTGCCCGGCATTCAGGCAGTCCTACAGTCCAGGGGAACCGAGGGGCCAGCTGAGTCTGGGTGGACGGATCGGATGGCATCTGCAGCCAGT
>NW_023630380.1:0-1715 GCF_014905685.2 Nematolebias whitei | reverse complement strand
GCCTGTGGCTCTGCTGCTGCTGACGACGGAGAGGCCTGTGGCTCTGCAGCAGACGACGGAGAGGCCTGTGGCTCTGCAGCAGACGACGGAGAGGCCTGTGGCTCTGCAGCAGACGACGGAGAGGCCTGTGGCTCTGCAGCAGATGACATGGAGGACCATGGAGGCGAATCCTCAGTGGTAATGGAGAGCGCCGACCCCTCTGGAGACTTGGAGAGCGCCGACCCCTCTGGAGACTTGGAGAGCGCCGACCCCTCTGGAGACTTGGAGAGCGCCGACCCCTCTGGAGACTTGGATAGCGCCGACCCCTCTGGAGACCTGGAGAGCGCCGACCCCTCTGGAGACTTGGAGAGCGCCGACCCCTCTGGAGACTTGGAGAGCGCCGACCCCTCTAGAGACTTGGAGAGCGCCGACCCCTCTGGAGACTTGGGGAGCGCCGACCCCTCTGGAGACTTGGAGAGCACCGACCCCTCTGGAGACTTGGAGAGCGCCGACCCCTCTGGAGACTTGGAGAGTTGAGGAGCGTCTGCCGGGACCCCCTCGGAATAGGAGAGATGAGGAGCGTCTGCCGGGACCCCCTCAGAATAGGAGAGATGAGGAGCGTCCGCCGGGACCCCCTCGGAATAGGAGAGATGAGGACCCACCACAGGGGCTGCGTGCAGCGTGGAGTCCACCTCAGGGATGGCTGCGTGCAGCGTGGAGTCCACCTCAGGGATGGCTGTAACTGGAGTCTTTAGAGTCTCTAACTCAGATAATAAAAAATCATACTCGGGGAGCAAAGAAAGACCAGGGATAGAAAGTAAAAAATCCTCCATCTGGGACAAAACAAAATCAAAGGAGGACGGGTTATTTTTAGCAGAGTTAAATAATTCAAGAATTGTCTGATTAACATAAAAAATCTCTTCAGGGGAAAATGAATGAAAAAAGGAATGTCTGTATGAGTGGGTGTGGTGACGGGTGCCGCCCCCACCAGAAACCTGGAAGGTGAGGCGGCGGGACACGCCCCCACGGAGTCACAATGAATACTCACCGGAGGTACGGCCAGGCTGGGTCGAACAGCCGCGGCGTGGAGTGGCGGTGAGAGGCCGGATTCCGCCCCCACCAGGAACCTGGAAGGTGAGGCGACGGAACCCGCCCCTGTACCGTCAACCGGACCGGACTCACCGAACCGAACAGGAGTGGACCGGAGCTCCCGCGGGACGCTGGATCTCGCCCCCACCGGAAACCTGGGAGGTGAGGCGGCGGACCCCGCTCCCACGAAAACACCGGAACCAGCTCTGAAGTTCTGCTCGGCTGACGAGACCGGGCCGGTCGCCGCAGACTGCCTCCGGAACCATCTTCTGCCACTGCGGCAGCGGTGGGACGGCGGAAGGACAGAGACGGAGAGGAGCTCGTCCATAACGGCACGAGGAGGGAAAAAAGAAAAAAGGTGAGTGTTGCCGAGTGAGAACCCTGCCCGCTGGGTTCTGTTCTGTCAGGATTTGTGTCAGGAGCGAACTCAGAGTGCAGAACAGGGACTCAACTCGGCAGAAATACAAAAATAGGATTTTAATGAGAAATTAAAGTACAAAATAACAGGCTGACGGGGCAGCAAAACTTACGTGGACATAGGAAGGAGGCACAGGGAACTCAGGAGACACGAGAGACACGGGGAACTCGAGGGACCAGGAAGACTCAGGGAAAGACTCAGAGACTCAACGAAGAGTACCCAACGAAGA
>NW_023630379.1:0-1715 GCF_014905685.2 Nematolebias whitei | reverse complement strand
TGACCTGAAGAAAGCTGGCACCACTGTTTCCATAGTTACTGTGGGTAATACACTAAGACGTCATAGTTTAAAATCACGCACGGCACAGAAGGTTCCCATGCTTAAATCAGCACACGTCCAGGCCCGTCTTAAGTTTGACCATGACCATTTGGATGATCCAGAGGAGTCATAGGAGAAAGTTGTGTGGTCAGAAGAGACCAAAATAGAACTTTTTGGTCTTAATTCCAATCGTCGTGTTTGGAGGATGAAAAATGATGAGTATCATCCAAAAAATACCATCCCTACTGTGAAGCATGGGGGTGGAAGCATCATGCTTTGGGGGTGTTTTTCTGCACATGGGACAGGACGACTGCACTGTATTAAGGAGAGGATGACCGGGGCCATGTATTTAGATATTTTAGGGACCAAACATCCTTCCCTCAGTTTTGGTTGTCAGCAGCAAAACTGGTTGATCCACTCTGAGGCGGTGCTATTTAAGAGACTGAGCTGAATACAGCTCCTCAGACTGAGGAAGTCTCTCGGATGAGGGACGAAACATTTCTACATTTTCTTGTTGATTTGCTTTGTTTTGTTTTTTTGAATGTCCAGAGGACCAGATTTAACTTTTTTAGATTTTTCTACCTGGATTATTGAGCATGCATCAGGATATCCTTCCCTCAGTTAGACCATTGAAGATGAGTCATGGCTGGATCTTCCAACATGACAATGACCCGAAGCACATAGCCAGGAGAACCAAGGAGTGGCTCCGTAAGAAGCTTATCAAGGTTTTGGAGTGGCCTAGCCAGTCTCCAGACCTAAACACTATGGATGGAGCTCAAACTCTGTGTTTCTCAGTGACAGCCCAGAAACCTGGCTGAACTAGAGAAGATCTGTGGAGGAATGGGCCAGAATCCTGCTGCAGTAAACCTGGTGAAGAACTACAGGAAAACTTTGACCTCTTTAACTGCAAACAAAGACACACACATTAACATTGACTTTCACAGGTGTTCAAATACTTATTTGCAGCAGTAACACAAATAAATTATTTTAAAAAATCATACCTTGTGATTTCTGGATATATATTTTTTAGATTATGTCTCTCACAGTGGACTTGCACCTAAGATGAAAATTTCAGACACCTCCATGATTTCTAAGTGGGAGAACTTGCAAAGTTACTGGGTGTTCAAATACTTATTTTCCTCATTTGTATAACAAAAAAAAATAAATCCTGGTGGATTACTGGACAAGACTGGATGTCATCTAAAAGAAGTGACTAACAAACTAATAGCATGATGTAGTTTTATGATGTAATCACATTTTACTCATGTATTTGTACTATCATGCATATATTTGAAAAATGAATGGCTGGAAAACTACTAAAACTCTCTTGTGTGTTGCTGGGACAACTACCAAAAAATCAGTTTTATGCTAGTTTGAGTCTAATCTTGAAAGATACTGCAGAAGGACCAAATGGTGCTTTGCCAAAGTCTTTACACTCACTGGTTCCACACCAAAGTGTAAGAGTTCCACTGCCTGCAGCTCCTCCTCCAATTGGCTGCTGATTACCACCAGCTGGCAGCCATCCATCTGACGAGCTCCTGCTACTATTTAAGGCTGCAGTCCAGTGTGACTCACCACTGGAGCATTGTACCCTATTTGGTATTTATGCTTTTGGCCAGTTAAATTAAAATTATATGAGAAATACTTACCTTCGTTTCTGTGCCTACAGTCCTCCT
>NW_023630378.1:0-1715 GCF_014905685.2 Nematolebias whitei | reverse complement strand
ATGGTCCAAAAACCAGAGGCGACGTCGAGGGTCGAGAAGTACTTACCGTCGGTGACCTTTGGCAGTTCCTGATGGAGCTGAGTCATTGGCCACCTGGATAAGGGTACTTGTTTATTTAGCTTCCTGTAGTCTATGGTAAGTCTCCACTTACCATTTGGTTTTAAAACTGGCCATAGAGGCGCAGAGTAGGTGCTATTACATTGTCTGATTATACCTTTGACCAAAAGGTCATCAATGATCTCCTGGACAGGTTGGTATGCTGCCAGAGGGATCTTGTATTGTCTGACAAATGTTGGCGGTGCGTTGGGTGGGGTTGGGATTCTCACTGCGTGGAGCGAGGTCAACCCACAATCTGTCGAATCAGTTGCAAATGACTTTTCATATTTCAAAAGAACTTGGCGTAGTTTGTCTCTTTCTTCATCAGATGTCAGAGCGTCGGCTTGTGCGACCACCTGATCTATCTGTGATGAGACTGATAAGGGTTCTTGCTCCTTGGGGAGCAAGAACGAATCCCTTTCTGAGTCGTCGGGCCTGTCTATGGGTAAAACACCATAGGTTTGAGGTCCTTGGTCGACATCATTGGTTGAGAAAAGAGCTATGGCCTGTGTTGGTTCCGTGAACCATACTGGCCCAGCTTCTTGACTCGGTACCAGGTTATCTGGGAGTCCTCCCAGAAATGGAATGCCTAGTTCAAAATCATGAAAGTCGGTTGAAATCAACCATCCTAGCATAGTCTTTTTTGGGATCAGCACCTCATCCATGCCAGTGTTACACACAGCAATAGATGTGGTCCTGGAGTCAAGACTCACCTGGTTCGTGGCTTCCACGGACAGACCCAAGTTGAAAAACGCAGGAGAGGGTTGAAAATATGCCTGTTTATGGCTAATAGCTTGTCCAGCTATTATGTGGATTCGCACCATTAGGTTTATCACCTGTGGCGGTACTGTGGTGGTTTGGTTGCTAGCAACCTGGCAGGCCTCTGGAATGGTCTGCCCAGCCTTAAGGCTCGCTGTGTCTAGCACAGGAGTATCCTTTGTGGCTGGTTTGAGGGACCACAGCACCTTGTTGATGGTGTCCACGTGAACACCTAACCTTACCAAAATGTCAGAGCCTATGTAAGATGCATGTGGTAAGTTTTGGATAACGAGAAACGGGTGAACCAGTTCTCGTTGATTCCAGTTCAGCTTTAGGTTAATGACTCCTTCTGCGGTCAGTACCTGTGAACTATTGGGAACTAATGGAAAGCGGAAAGCTTTTCTAATTAGTTCTAGACCAACGTGTTTGTGAACCAAGGTTTCGTAGAAAGCTCGGTTAATTGCTGATTTATCTGTCCACAGAGACAGAACAGCATCGTTGGTGTGGGACCCTTGGATCTCTACACCCTTAACTACCCTTGGTAGGTAGTGTTTGGTGGACTCTGACTGCTCCAGCTCACAGAGGAGGCTGTCTTGTTGAGTCAGAGTTTGGATCACTTGGGTTTCTTTGGTTTCACATGGTGTCAGAGGAGTACTCACCGGGCTCGTGTCCTCGGCTGAGGGGTCCTGTGCGCCTTCCGCGGTACCTGCTGTTGGGCAGTCTGTGTCACACTCCGGAGGCGTATCGATTGGCAGTGGGTTGCTCACTGTTGTCCACATTGTTTGATCACCATAATCTATAATCGCGCCGAAGCGATTTATAAAATCCTGGCCAACCAAAAATGGGAATGAGTCAACATG
>NW_023630377.1:616-1715 GCF_014905685.2 Nematolebias whitei | reverse complement strand
TGTGTTTTTTGCTTGTTTGTGTGTTTTCTTGTGTGTTTGTGTGTTTTGTGTGTGTGTGTTTGTTTATGTGTGTGTTAATGAGTTTTTTTTGCTTGTTTGTGTATTTTTGTGTGTTTGTTTGTGTGTTTGTTTGTTCACCTTGCTGTTTGTGTGTTTGTTTTTGTGTTTGTTTTTTATTGTGTTTTTTGTGTTGTTTATGTGTTTTTTGCTTGATTGTGTGTTTTCTCATGTGTTTTTTTGGTGCGTAATTGTTTGTCTGTGTTTTTTTGCTTGTTTTAGTGTTAGTGTGTGTGTTTGTTTGGGTTTGTGTGTTTTTTTGTTTGAGTGTGTGTTTGTGTGTTGGTTTTTGTGTGTGTTTGTTTGTGTTTTTTGCCTGTTTGTGTATTTTCTTGTGTGTTCGTTTTTGTGTGTGTTTGTTTGTGTTTTTTGCCTGTTTTTGTGTTTTCTTGTGTGTTTGTGTTTTTTGTGTGTGTTTGTGTGTTTGTTCATGTGTGTGTTAGTGAGGTTTTTTTTGCTTGTTTGTGTTTTTTTGTGTGTTTGTTTGTGTGTGTTTGTGTGTTTGTTTTTATGTTTGTTTGTTTTTTGATTGTGTGTTTTTGTGTTGTTTGTGTTTTTTGCTTGATCGTGTGTTTTCTCATGTGTTTTTTTGGTGTGTAATTGTGTGTCTGTTTGTGTTTTTTTGCTTGTTTTAGTGTTTGTGTGTGTTTGTTTGTGTTTGTGTGTTTGTTTGTGTGTTTATTTGTGTGTGTGTGTTTTTGTGTGTGTTTTTGTGTTTGTTTGTGTGTTTTTTCTGTATTTTGTGTTTTTTGTGTGTTTGTTTTTTGTGTGTTTTTTGCTTGTTTGTTTTCGTGTGACAAAACACAATCATGCAAAAATCACACAAACAAACACAAAAACAAACAAACAAACAAATACACAAACACACAAACAAATAATCACACACAAACAAAAAACACACAAGAAAACACACAAAAGAGCAAAAAAACACACAAAAAACACACAAACAAACACACACACACACACAAACAAACACAAACAAACACACACAAACAAAAAAACCATAAAGACAAACAAAAACACAAACACACACAAACACACA
>NW_023630377.1:0-516 GCF_014905685.2 Nematolebias whitei | reverse complement strand
ACACACAAAAACACACAAGAAAACACACAAACAAGCAAAAAACACAAACAATCACACAAACAAGCAAAAAACACAAACAAACACACACTCAAACACAAAAAAAACCACAAACACACAAACAGACAAACAGCAAGGTGAGCAAACAAACACACACAAAAAACACACAAACAAGCAAAAAAACACACACAAACACACATAAACAAACACACACATAAAAACACACAAACACACAAGACAACACACAAACAAGCAAAAAACACAAACAAACACACACAGACAAACACAAACTAACACATAAACAATTACACACACAAACACACAAAAATACACAAAAAACACACAAGCAAACACACAAACAAACACAAACAAACGCACACAAAACACAAAAAACAAACAAAAACACACACAAACACACAAAAACAAACAAACACACAAACACACAAGAAAACACACAAATAAACACACAAGCAAAAAACACACCAACAAATACAAAAACACAAACAAACACACACAAAC
>NW_023630376.1:0-1715 GCF_014905685.2 Nematolebias whitei | reverse complement strand
TTGAAAACATCACTTTTGACATAGTGGCAAGCATGAAAACATCCCCTTAGACATATTGGCAAGCTTGAACACATCGTTTCAGACACATTGGCAACCTTGAAAACTTCCTGTAAGACATATTGGCAAGTTTGAAAACATCTCTTAAAGTTGCTTGAAAACATCCCTTCAGACACATTGGGAATCTTGAAAGCATACCTTCAGAACTATTGGCAATCTTAAAAACATCCTTTCAGACACATTGGTAAGCTTAAAAACTTCATCTCAGACACATTGACAACCTTGAAAACTTCCTGTAAGACATATTGGCAATCTTGAAACCATACCTTCAGAATTATTGGCAACCTTAAAAACATCCTTTCAGACACATTGGCAAGCTTGAACACATCGTTTCAGACACATCGGCAACCTTGAAAACTTCCTGTAAGACATATTGGCAAGGTTGAAACATCTCTTAAAGTTGCTTGAAAACATCCCTTCAGACACATTGGCAATCTTGAAAACATACCTTCAGAACTATTGACAATCTTAAAAACATCCTTTCAGACACATTTGCAAGCTTGAAAACATCCCTTAGGACGTACAGGCAAGCTTGAAAACATGACTTTGGAACTTAGTGGCAAGCTTGAAAACATCCCTTCAGACAAACTGACAAGCTTGAAAACATCCCATAAATTCACAATTGTTGCTTGAAAACATCCATTAAGACACATTTTCAAGCTTGAAAACATGGATTTGTACATAGTAGAAAGCTTGAAAACATCACTTCTGACATTGTGGATATCTGGAAAACATCACTTCTGACACATTGGCAAGCTTGAAAACATCACTTTGGACATAGTGGCAAGCTTGAAAACATCCCTTCAGACACTTTGACAAGCTTGAAAACATCCCATAAAGTCACAATGGATGCTTGAAAACATCCCTTCAAACATATTTGCATGCTTGAAAACATCCATTTGGACATAGTAGAAAGCTTGAAAACATCACTTCTGACATTGTGGAAATCTTGATAACATCACTTATGACACAGTGGAAAGCTTGAAAACATCAATTCTGACTTATTGGCAAGCTTGAAAACAACCCTTAAGACATAATGGCAATATTGTAAACATCCCTTCAGAAACATTGACAAGCTTAAAAACATCCCATAAAGTCACAATGGTAAGCTTGAAAAATCCCTTCAGACACATTGGTAAGCTTGAAAACATTCCTTAACGCGTAGAGGCAAGCTTGAAAACACGACTTTGGTCATAGTGGAAAGCTTGAAAGCATTCCTTCAGACATATTGACAAGCTTGAAAAAATCCCATATAGTCACAATGGCTACTTGAAAACATCCCTTAAGACATCCCAGACTAGCTCGCCTCAGCCATCTGTGAAAGTACAGTCTCTGATGAGCTTTCTTGATCAGGCTGGTGGTGTTGTTGCTCCAGCTGAGGTTGTCATTCATATGTACACCCAAGTGCTTGAGACTACTTCCACCGCAGATCCTCTTATGTTCAGGGGGGTGTAGATGTTTTTGATCCTTCTAAAGTCCACAATCATCTCTTTTGTCTTAATCACATTGATGTGAAGGTTATTCTCTTTGCACCAGCTCTCCAGGTGTTCCACCTCTTGCCTGTAGCTGGATTCATCATTGTTTGTGTTACATCCCACCACCGCAGTATCGTCTGCAAACTTTACAATGTGACAGCCTGGATGGGTAGCTGCACAATC
>NW_023630375.1:0-1715 GCF_014905685.2 Nematolebias whitei | reverse complement strand
CTACAAATTGAAAGGGTAACTGTGCTGTTGCAGACAAATAACTGTTGAAAATCATAATCACAGTGTTGTCACCCAGTACACTTTATTTTCTGACAATAGTCGGATGTCTTCATTAATTTTTTTCATATGTTAGTGTAATTAAAATGTTACGTTTTTCAGTAGTGACAATAGTTATGTTACATTTTATTGGTATAATAATAAAAATGAAAGCAGATTTAATTTTTGTTCAATGAAACAGTTATTCAAAAAAATACATTTTTATAGTTTTGCAGGCTTTAAAATAACAACAACCTCTTTCTCAATAATGACATACCAATCTGATAAAATGCTATATTAGCTAATATTAAACATCTACACTTTTACACATGTAGATGAACAGATGCTGGGATATATTCATCATTTAACGCGGGTTCCTCATTTTTCTGGACTGAATAAAACGTGCATTGAATTTAAGGAAATGCAAACGTGAGACGTCATTTAGATTTGACCCATCAAAATGAATGCGGTCATTTATTTACAGAATCAAATTTAACATCAAACATGTACATTAATTTGGCAAATTATGAAAATAACAACAAAGCAATCAATCAGGAAAAATCATACGGCCATGATTTTTCCGTTGCTGCACCACAGACATTTATAAACTGTACAACTATGATCTTTTGCCCACATGAATGTGGGTGAGCATTTTACACAGACATTTCTAAATATCTGGAAGAATTTCTACTTGATAGAAAAGTTTAAAGATGGAAAGAAGTTTAGAGGGAGTTAAGATGGTATGTGAGGGAAATTAAGTGTTCACCAGAATCGACACTCTCCGGCTTTCTTCAGCTTTTCCTTACAGTACACTTAGGTGATGAAATCGGCTCCTTTACCTGGAGATGTCTCAGGTGAGATTCCGTTTAACGCACCCTTTCAGCGTCTCAGTAGGATGCTGTTACTCGTCCGAAGTAATGGCGAGGCTCTGTTCGACACATATTCACCTCAGTGGAAAATGTTATAATCCCATGGAACTCGGGAGAGCTTTGTTGTCATGTCAGGAACTCCAACAGCACTCCATCAGAACTCAGCAGAACTTGAGTAGACTCTCACCGAACTCTACGCTCTCAGAACTCTTAGAACTCCGACAACTCTCTAACTCTCGGTAGACCAGGAAGTACTGACATTTTAAAGACTCTTTCCCGGTTCACTTTTTGGGATTTGTTCATTGGTCAGAAACGACCAGACGGGGTGTGTTTTGTGACGTAAGAGGTTAGAGGCAGCGAGAATTGTTATGAGACAGATCAGAAATGTTCTCACAGACAGAGAGAGTTTTGTTTTGGCGTGTTTCAGAAACAGGTGCAAAAACGTCTATATTTATGTCTGAGAGGATTCTAAAACATGACAGTTTAACATAACAACTTGTTTTTCGTTTGACTGTAACCTTGGAAACGCACACACTTGCTCATTCAAAGGCAGAAATCAGAAAATGCATAAACTCTGTAACAGCTTTTAACATGAGTTCTAACTTTGCATGGGAATAAAAATCATTACTCAGTTAATAAAATTGATTAGTTCACTGCAACATCTAAAATGGTTTGAACTAAGACACATTGATTATCAACATTTGTGGTAGTAATGATAATAAAAAAGAGTGTTCTTTTCACTTGAATCTTCAAGACAGAAAGTCTCAGGATGGGTGAACCTGTATTTATGGATTCAAATACATGAAATGA
>NW_023630374.1:0-1715 GCF_014905685.2 Nematolebias whitei | reverse complement strand
GCCCCCCCCCAGGTAGATCCGGCCATGGACACCGAGCCCCAAGCCCCAAGGCCATACCACCCCCCAGCAGAGCCCCGACAGAGCCAGGTCACCCAGGCCCCTCCAGGCAGCAACCAGGGCAGACCGACGTGCACCCCACCACCCAGCCCAGACACAGAGAGCCACCAATGCACCGGCAGCAAGGGGGTCCCCCGCCAAAGGGGGGCACGACCGGGGGGAGTGGGCCCCACACCAAACGTGGGGCCCAAATTGATCCGAGAGGGGGGACCACCAAAAACCCAACCTAAGCAACCAACAGGCACACACAGATAGCCCGACAGAATCTCTGTCGGGCCGACCGCATGCACCATCTACCTGACAGCGACCACAGGCCGGCCCCAGCCCAAGGGGCAGAGCAGCAGGGAGCCGCAGCTGAGGAGGGCCGGCTCTCACATCAAGAGCTCCGCACCATAGGCCCAGAGACGCCCCAGCACGCCACCCATGCACCCCCCCACACACACACACACAGCACCCCCACTGCAAATGCCACACAGGAAGACCAGCCAGTGCCCCGATGAGGCGAAACCATGCCCCCAACCGCCGCCCTACACCACCAATGACCACACGTACACTACCATAGCCGACCCCCCGCCGAAAGCCGGCAGCCACCCCGGTCAAAGTGTCGGCCATCGCAACCAGGAACCTAGATTAAAAGAATCGGAACAGCCCAGGAGGAACCGAAGCACCGGCCCCATCACTGACCGCCCCCAAGGCCCAAAGCCCACCCACAGCCCAGACCCCAACAATGCGCCCCCCCTCCATCCCCGACCCCTAGTGTCACACGGAGAAAGGAGGTGTTTGTGAAAGGGGGAAAAAATAAAAAATAAATAAATAAATAAATCTATATATGCATAAATAAATTATGAACAGACCCATTTCCTCCTCCTCCCACTCGAATATGGTGTTGATGCATGTTGTTATACAGTGCATTTAAAATGGGGGGATGAGGTGGTGACCGGCACAGACCCACCTCTTGCCCAGAGAGCAGGTGGCGCCCGTTCACCCCTCATCTCCGCCCAGAACCCTAAATGTCTACATGCTACATATGAGAGTGGGCACAGGTCCGGGGAGGTGGAAATGGTAGTACATCCCACCACCTAAGTGCAATCATGTGCCCACTCCAGATCCTATATATGCATGTGTCGTGAGAGTATTATAAGTGAGTGTCTAAGTTGTATATTAAAATTAGGGCCCAGGACCCCACCAGCCACGGAGATGGATGATTCTCCCCGTAGCTCAGTAGTGCACCTGAACCCCAAAACCCTGTTTGAGTGGTGGTGTGGTGGAGTGGGCGGAGGAGGACGTCGGGATGGGGAGGTGAACTGAGGTGGCAATGCCCCCCCAGGGGACCAGCTCCCCCACTGACCCCAATAGGCACCCCCACTCTCCGAGATCCACCAGGGGACAGAGGCTCTAACAGAGATACCTAGGAGGAGGTGTTAGCCGCACCACCAGGGAGCAAGGCCACGGACCGGCACATAGCCCCCGAGGACCAACCAGAACCAGGGCCAGCAACCCAGACCCATCCCGAAACCGTCCAGACGCCCCAACCCGATTCCCAGCCCAACACCCAGCCCCCCAACCAGAGAGGCCACCAACCCCCAACTGGGACAATCAGCCAAGAGTGCCCAAACAGTCAGAGATAGAGCACCACAGCGACCAAGAGCGCCCCCCCC
>NW_023630373.1:0-1716 GCF_014905685.2 Nematolebias whitei | reverse complement strand
ACTAAATGACTCTACAAAACCAAACAGACAGTGAAGACCAAGGTTGTTATGCGAACTAAGGCACTTCATGCTGAACATTGTCAGAAAATGGAGGCAAATCCCAGACTTCCATATGTTATGGGTGTTAAAAAGTCATGCATTCTAAATTCACTACAGTACTTCAGTACATGTGAAAACTTCTCAGTTGATATTATGCATGATATCTTGGAAGGAGTGGCACAATATGAAATGAAGCTGATTTTGTTCCATGTAGCCATAGTTAAAGCTCCTTATTCTCCTGTCTACATCCTTTAATGTTGTGTACTGGTCAACTACATGCAACAAACCAACAAACCACCTGCAGTGAAGTTGGTAGAAGACTCAAATGACTTGGGGTTAAATGCCATCCAGTCCTGGTGTCTACTACGTAACCTACCACTCATCTTTGGAGACTTAGTTTGTCCAAATGATCAGCACTGGTATTTGCTGCAGCTGTTGCTTCACATAGTAAATATTGTTTTTTCACCAGTGTTATCAAAAGGCATTACTATTTTCTTAAAACACCTGATTGCCGAACATCACAGGTTATTCAAACATTTGTTTCCACAAAAAAAGTTGCTCCCAAAGCATCATTTTATGGTGCATTATCCTACATGCATACTCAAAATAGGCCCAATTCTACATAGCTGGTGCATGCGATAAGAAGCTAAACACAATTTCTTTAAAAAACAATTGAAAAGTTTTAAAAATGTTACAAAAACCCTGGCATTAAAGCATCAAAGTCACATTGCTTTCAGTTGGCATACATTTGACCACAAGAGACTGACCATTGGACCAGGTAAAATGGTGCCTTTAAATGTACTGAAGTGGGGCTGTGAGATAGCAGAGACTCTTCAGTTACCAATCAACACCAAAGTATTAAATGTTAAATGGGCCGAACACCATGGAAATATGTATCGTGCAGATTTAGTTGTTTGTAAAGAAATGTTTTGTGAAATGCCAGTTTTCCATAAGATCTACAATGTTGTTGTGAAAGATGAGAGGTTACTGTTTGTTACATTTGCACTGCAAACAGTGTGTCTGAATGAGCATTTCAGTGCTTTTCAAGTTTTGTGTACAAGAGATGGACCTCATGTTATTTATGTAGAAGAGCTTTTCTGTGCCAGAGCTTTTGATTTACAGGTGTCATACAGTCATGAAGATGCAAATGTTTATATTGTTCCATACTGTTTCCTGTGAACAATAAAAATGGCTGTTCAAATACTGATTTCTGGTCTATGCATTGTACTCTTACAAACTCAGATGTGTATAATGGCTAAAAAAATTGCTTAGTGAGTGAAATAAAGTTACATTTTGTTCTATTTTACAATTTAATTTAATGTTTAACTGCACAATATGGAATAAAATAAAATTAGGAGTAAAATTTTACACCATTAAGAGCACAATTTGATACTATGTGGAATAAATTCTATTCTATTTTGTGTAAAATTATTTTTTAGTCAGACTAAAAGTTTTCTCTACTTGGAATAGAATGCAATTCTATTTAGAGTAAATTATATTCCACTTGGAGTTAAAATACAGTAGAGTAGTTTTTCTTTTAAACAACTTAGAGTAAATTCTCTTGGCATTGATTAAAATTTTTTGCACTAAATAGAGTAGATTTTACTCTGAAATTTCAACTCTTCCATGAGAGTAAATTTTACTCTATTTAGACTGGGACCAAATGTTATCTTTTTT
>NW_023630372.1:0-1716 GCF_014905685.2 Nematolebias whitei | reverse complement strand
CAGCTGTCCCAGGGGTCTCCTCACCTGCAGTTGTGGTCTCCCCACTGGCCATAAATGGATGGTCTCCTGGCCGCCCGCCAGACCTCTGGTCTGCTGATAGATGGTCGTCAGGTCGCCCCCTGGATCTTCTGTCCTGCCGTGGAGGGTCTCCTTGTAAGGATGGTACCATTTGCTGTTTCTGTTTGTGTCTGTTTCCCTAGTGTTTCCTCATCAGTTTAATTGGTGCCACCTTTGTCTCGTCACAGCTGTTGTAATCACGTCTTGTCTTGTCTTGTCTTGTCCTTGTATAAAAGCTGTCTGTTCTGTGTTGTTCCTCGTCGGGTCGTATTTGTTGGGTCTCTGCGTTCTCCTGTGTTCTCCTGCGTCTCCCCTGAGCTCTCCTGAGTCCTCCCTGAGTTTCCCTCTGAGCCTTCTGTCACCACGTAAGTTTTGCTGCCTCGTCAGCGTGTTATTTTGTAAATACACTCCTCCATTAAATACTTATTTTTGTAATCTGCCGAGTTGAGTCCTGTCTGCACTACTGGGTTCGTTCCTGTCTAACAAATCCTGACATTACGACCCGAACACATATCAGAACCCAGCGGGCAGGGCTCTCTCGGCAACTCACCTTTTTTCTTTTTCCCCTCCGAGTTTCCCCGTCATGAGCGAGCGTACAATCCGGTGCGGCGGGTTCTGGACCAGACCCGTCCGCCCACAAGGACGTTTTGACCAGGAGGTGGAAGCCCTGTCTTCATCACTCCTGGTCCTCGAAGAAAACAGGGCTCGGCACCGGGGAAGCCACCAGGCTCCTGCTTTTGAGTCCGCCTCGCCCGGCTACTCGGGATGGACGTCGGGGGAGGACGAAGAAATCGAGGATGAGTTCTGTTTTGCTCCTGTCCCCCGACTATCCCGCCGTCGCCGGGGAGGTAGGAAGCGGTCCCGAGGGCAGCCCGCGGCGACCGGGCCGGTTTCGTCGGCCGGGCAGAATAATAGAGTTGGTTCCGGTGTTTTTGTGGAAGCTGGTCCCGCCGCCTCACCTCACAGGTTTTCGGTGGGGGCGAGGTCCAGCGTCCCGCGGGAGCTCCGGTCCACTCCTGTTCGGTTCGGCGAGTCCGGTCCACGTGACGTTACGGGGGCGGGTTCCGTCGCCTCACCTTCCAGGTTTCTGGTGGGGGCGGAATCCGGCCTCCCACCGTCACACCGTGCCGCGGCTGTCCAACCCAGTCAGACCGTGCCTCCTGGGCATTCTCCCAGTGACTCTGTGGGGGCGTGTTCTGCCGACCCACCTCCCAAGTTTCCGGTGGGGGCGACACCTGACACCACATCCTCACCTAGTGACACTTGCCCGTCAGTCACATATTCACCCCATGATTTTGCATACATAAACCAGACTTTATTAGATTTATTCACTTCTGCTAAAAATAACCCGGACTGCTCAGATGTTTTGTTTTCCCTGATGGAGGAATTTTTAGTTTTACGGCCAGGCCTCCTTCTGATTCCAGAGTACAACTGCTTATTAATAGAAATTAGGACTCTCATCATGCCCATGATCACTAATACACAGTCTAAACCCATAATCCATCCTGCACCTATTACACCCATCACTTCTGAACTCTCCTCTGCTCCTCTGACTCCTGCACCCATCATCTTCGCCGCTGTTCCACCTGCTGAGCTCCTCGCCGATGGTGCACCTGCTCCTGTCGCCTCAGAGGACTCAGCATCAGTTTCTGTTTCCCG
>NW_023630371.1:0-1716 GCF_014905685.2 Nematolebias whitei | reverse complement strand
TCAACACATTTATATGTTTTAAATTCATTATTTCAAACACATTGATTCTCTTCCTCACATCTCTGGCTCCATTCAGATTTAAAGTGGAAACCCTGAAGTGGTTCACTGCCAAAGAAGGAAGGATTAAAGCCAATAAAGAAAAGAAAAACTTAACAAACTTCGGACTCTTCATCGCTGCTGAATTCTTGTTTAAGTTTACCGATCAACTTTTTTAACCGTTAAACTTCTTTGTCAGTATAGTCTCTTTTTTTTAAGTTATTCAGCTGAGATCTCACATACACAAGAAACAGCTTCTTGTCAGGAAAAAAATCCTCTACTTCTGCATTTTTCTAGTTCTTTGTGACTTTCACGAAACGTTTAACACGTTGCACCTCATAACGATTCCTCTGCTGATTTTGAGCAAGAGATTTACTGGAGGAACTGGCCAAGCTATCTTCAGTCCATCCTTCATCGTCACCTTCCTCCTCCTCATCCATGTTAATTTCTGAATCTAGAACCTTTCCTGAACGTTCTAACTCTGATGTATCTTTAATTTCACTTTCAGTTTGAGACCCATGACACACTCACACGTGTCCCTTCTCTCAGACGCCTCAGAACCATCATCTTTCAGTATTTGACTGGTTCCCATAACTTCTGTTTTATCTGTGTTTGTCGTTGTTTGCTGAGACTTTTATAAACTCTCTTCTAACACACTGTTGTCCCTCTGACTCCTCTGTGAACCTGTCACTGACAGACCCACAGTCTGCGCGAGACACCCCCATCTTCCTCCGCCAGCACATGCCCCCCATCCTCCTCTCCCTCTCTGTTAGTGGGCACCTCTGAGGTTTGCCCTTCTGTTTCTTTAATCTCTGTGTTCTCTAAATCTTTGGCCTCATCTTGTCTTCACATTGTTTCGCCTCCTTCATCTCGGGTTTGCTCCGTGTTTTTAGTAGGAGGAACTTTTCCGGGACACGCACAAACCAAATGTCCGACCTCTCCGCAGCCAAAACACATCAATGTGCCTGAATTTACATAAATGGCATAGTCGAAATCTTCCACGCGCACATTAAACACTAAATTGAGGTCTTGTTTCTTTTTACTCAGAATCATCAGGACGTGTGTTTTGTGTGAAACGACGTGCAGTAAGTGCTGCGACTCACAGCCTGAGGGCAGCTTCCTGAATGGGGAAATCATTTTCCCGTGTCGTGACAGTTCTTTCTTCAGCAAGTCGTCACTGATGAAAGGAGGGATGTTTGCAACTGTGACCTTTTTAGCAGGAGTGCTCAACGGGAAACTGACACAAAGGTGTCATTCACAGCAAAACCATGTTCAATCACTTTGTTTGCTTTCTCCACACTGTCAACAAAAACAACAACTGCTGTTCATCCGAGCAGCACATCTAATGCTGCTACAGCCACAACTTCTCCCACCGCCAAACATCACTCCTCCACTGTAGTAGAAGGACTACTGGGTAGGATTTTAAAGACGTATTGCCTGGTAAGTTTGGTGAGATCCATTTCCGTGTTTTACACACCAAAAACTAACCACAATCTCTTAATCTAGCTCCACAAAACACCATCCAATCTAAGAATATTACCCAGAAAAGACACAGAAAAAGCAGTTAGAAATTCTCAATCTCTCAGTCCACTCACCACACGCACAGCACCAACTCCCAGCATGCAATGCAGAAAGAAAGAAAGAAAGAAAGAAAGAAAGAAAGAAAGAAAGAAAGAAAGA
>NW_023630370.1:0-1716 GCF_014905685.2 Nematolebias whitei | reverse complement strand
ATGTGCTAATGATCCATTGTTAGGCTGATGGTCCTTCTTGAGCATGTGATCAGCTGGTTTTGGTTGTCAGCAGCAAACTGGTTGATCCACTCTGAGAAGGTGCTATTTAAGAGACTGAGCTGAATACAGCACCTCAGACTGAGGAAGTCTCTCGGATGAGAGACGAAACGTTTCTATATTTTTTTGCTTTGTTTGTTTTTTGGTTTTTTTTGTTTTCTTGTTTTTTTGAATGTCCAGAGGACCAGATTGAACTTTTTTGGATTTTTCTACCTGGATTATTGAGCATGCATCAGGATATTTTACATTAAGTTTTCATCTCCTTTGAATAAATGGCTCTTACAATTAAAAAGTTTAGTTTGAAACATTGAAACATTTTTCAGTTGGATCAATGTTTTTCACAGTTCAGAGTTTTTAAAAGTTTTGTTTTGTT
The DNA here is from genome assembly GCF_014905685.2 of Nematolebias whitei. NCBI lineage: Eukaryota > Metazoa > Chordata > Actinopteri > Cyprinodontiformes > Rivulidae > Nematolebias > Nematolebias whitei. The sequence continues at coordinate 1,286 of NW_023630370.1, read as the reverse complement.
TCTAAACTTACATGTTTCATTCTTTATTCAGATTGTGGAGCTGCAGTTTGTCAGAGATCAGCTGTTCTTCTCTGAGCTCAGCTCTGAAGTCCAACCCCTCCCATCTGACAGAACTGAACCTGAGTGAGAACAAGCTGCAGGATTCAGGAGTGAAGCAGCTGTGTGGTTTTCTGGAGAGTCCACGATGTAGACTGGAGACTCTGAGGTCAGACATGTTTATCACCTGCTGGTGGAGGAGGAGGGACAGTGTTGTTGATGTGTGTGTGTTTGTTTCTATAGTATCAGTAAAATATCTCATAAATCTTAAAAAGTGTTTTCATAAACTTTAATAAGATAATCTTTGGATGTGTCTCTACAACTGATTTATTTTTATAGTCAACCTGATTCAAGATGGCCACCAGAGCCAACTGACTTCAGGAAACACCAACATGACTATAACTCAACCAGTTTGACAGATGTTGAGCTGACAGTTGTTGTGGTAGTAGCTGAGCATCATATTCAACACATACTTTGAGTGTAACACGTTGTGCAACATTTTTGTCTAAAACCTTGATACAATTTGTTGGAGTCAGTCCTGTTTGTCTGTTAGCAAAATATCTCATAAACCACTGAACAGATTTCAAAGAAACTTTCAACAATTAATCTTTGGATTAATTATTGAAACTGACGACTGTTTGGAGTCGACCTCATTCAAGATGGCTGCTGCAGCTAATTGACCTCAGCCAACACAGAAGTGTCTTTACCTCAGTGAGTTTTACAGACACTGAGCTAAAATGTGGTGTGGTAGTAGCTGAGAGTCATTCACAACATTCTTCAAGAGCTAAGTAATCATGTCAGATTGTTCAAGATATCACAATATCTCTGGAGATTGAACATAAAGTTTTTTTCAAGTGTTGTGGCTTCTTTGTTCCACAATCGTGTTCAAAACAGCTGAGATGGTCACCTTAGTTCAAAAGATTTATTTGACAAACAGGAGTTACAGGTATTCAGAGACAAACAATTACATTTGTAAAATATATGCATATATTTGGAGCATTAAAGAACGAACCGTCTCGGTCTACGCTTCCCCGGAAATGCTCGCTGGGCGTATGTCATTTTCGACTTTTAGCAAAGTTTGAGAAGGCTAGCTTTCTGATTGGTTTAGACCTTGGGTTACTATGGTTACGGTGCTACTCTGCTCTGCCAAGGATATTAATGTCCACATTCCATAGATAAGGATTTTTATGGCTCACTGAAATCGGTTCTTTGTTTTAGCTCTGTTTCAGTTTAACTTGATTATACCTTAT
>NW_023630368.1:0-1717 GCF_014905685.2 Nematolebias whitei | reverse complement strand
CGGAGGAGCCTGATGGAACTGGACCAGAATCAAGCCAAGGACGGCTCTAGCCTCTACGATTAGTCCGACCACTGCTCGCCTGGAGGAAGTCATTCGTGCCAGAAAATGCCAAGGAGGAGCTGCTCAAAGGAAGACCGGTGTCTGCATCGGAGTTCAATTCAATTCATTTCAGTTTATTTACATAGCGCCAAATCACAACTAAGTTGTCTCAGGGACTTTACAGGAACATTCACATAAAAGCCAGTTAGTAAAGTTCTCTATCTGAGGAATCCAGCAGACAAGTTGAATCTTGGCTTCGTTGCAGTCTCCCATCCTGAGCAAGCACAGTGGAGACAGTGGAAAGAAAAACTCCCTTTTAAAAGGAAGAAACCTCCAGCAGAACCAGGGTCAGGACAAGAGACCATCTGCTTTGACCGGCTGGTTGAGAGGACAGGAAGGAGAGACAGACAAACACAGAATGGTAGGTCCAGGTCCAGATATAGGTCCAGGTGTATCTGAAAGTTCTGCTGAGTTCTGCTGATCTTCCATTTGCACTCACCTGGATTAATTCAGATCCGTACGGGACCACCAGTTATGAGCTGGTCAGCTGAAGGATCTGTTCCAGATCATGCTGTTGGTTCAGTCTGTTTATCATTTTGAACTCGGTTCGGATAGACCCTGGACCAAGCCAGGATCATGCCTTCCAGAGTGAGTGGATATTCTGGCCGCTTGCTTTGTTCATTGATGTGGATTATCTGTTTCTGCCTGTTGGTTTTGGACCCAGCATCTCTCCAACATGAGAGCAGCTGGAGTGATTTGTCTGCACCGGGGTGCAGCTGGAGCTCCCCTCAGTCCAATTCAAACTGCAGATGGTCCACCATGCTGCGCTCGTTGGTCCATTTGAACCATGATGCTGCCTGGTCTGAAACTTTTCATCCTCATAATTTTCAGATCTCTGACTATTTGGAGTCACTGAACCTTGTTAACACATCTGGATCTGCCTCTCCCTGCAAACGTCATAGTTTTTGGGTTCTGAGTAGGGCTGTATATCAAACTGAAGTTCTTTTATGTTACCGGCCAAACTGCTTCGGTCAGTGTATGGATTCAAACATGACTCTTCTTTCAGTGTCAAGTTTCGGTATTGGCTGTAACGTGACACGTGGTTTCAGCACGCAGGCAGGTAAAACACCAAACATATGACAAACAGACTACGTATTTACACCCGGCGCTGTCGTACCTAATCTATGTATAATGTATGTCTATGGTGCTGGTGACGCCCACAGACGGGGTTCACGTGTGCAGCGCATGTGGCGTCGAATGGTTTCAATTTACGAGTGGAAAGTTGTTCCGTGTTTTTCTGCAAGGAGAGAGGACAGCAGCCTTCCCCCCTCCCCTCCTCCTCCTCTCAGCATTAAAGTCAGCCTGTGAGTGTTAGAGAGCATGAACGTCCTGATTCAGCATCTCCATGGCCAGACTCCACTTCATCAAAGAACTCCGAGGACGGCTCTATGTCTGTTTCAGCTGGTGAGTTTACGTTTGTTAACGTTACTGTAGCTTAACACGTACATCGTGGTGAATTAAACTAGAATTCATGTAACGCTAACTTTAAGATATTAGTGTGTCAATTTGTTTTATTTACGTAGCTAAACTCAGAAGCTAACTAAAGATTGACAGTAACAGATGAAGCTTAGCTTGTAAAAATGTGCTCATCTATCCAGTCAGCTGTTTAAACAGTTCA
>NW_023630367.1:379-1717 GCF_014905685.2 Nematolebias whitei | reverse complement strand
TCGCAGCCTTCACTCCAACAGCACGGCGTAGATGAAGTCACGCCCTCTGCCTCTCAACGTTCGCACAGCGACGTTGAACGCGCAGCCCCACGGCGTCATCAGCTGTCACACGCTTCGCCTCAGCACACACCGGCCCACCTGTACATGAAGGTTGGTCCGCGGACCGAACGCAGCGCACGGGCACGTTCAGAGCCTTTTTCGAGGAAGCCTCGCCCTGGGTCACGCGGAGAACATTCCCGCAACGCATGACGGCGGTTGAGGGGCGGACTGGTGACAGCCTTACAAAATATGATGCCTCACTTAAACGCACGTTCACTCCACGAACGTTACGTAGAGTGGCTAAAACATGCTCGCCGTTCAGATGGATGGACAGGGGGTTATGCAAATGGTTACAAGTTACAGTTTGCAACCCGACCCCATCCGTTCGGAGGAGTTATAGAGACGGTCCTGTCATCACCAGACCAAATCTCATCCCTAAATGCAGAAGTCCAAGTGCTTCTGATAAAAGTAATCTCCAGGGTTCCCAACGGAGAGGAAAACACAGGGTTTTACTCACGTTACTTCCTGGTTCCCAAACGGACCGGAGGGATGAGACCGATTTTGGATCTGTCAGCTTTCAACAAGGCGATCATGGACAGACCGTTTTCACATGTTGACAACCAGACAGCTGTTGAACAACATCCAGAGAAACGCATACCCATCATCCCAAAACACAGAAAATTCCTGCGTTTTCTACTTTCAGGGGATGAAGTATCAGTACAACGGGCTGCCGGTCGGGTATTCCCTCGCGCCTCGTACGTTCTCAGTGTGTGGAGACAGCCCTGCATCCGTTACACAGAGCAGAGATGAGAGTTTTGTTTTACCTGGACGACCTGCTGCGGCGGTCACGCTCCAGACAGGAAGCAGGATGCAGGCCCAGGTGTTGACATCACACATGTCAAATCTGGGTTTTGCCATAAATTGGAAGAAAAGCTAGTTTTTTCTCGGCCCAGACAATTGTTTATCTGGGAGTGGAGTTAGATTCAACCACCATGAAGGCTCATTTATCACAAACGAGAATCGACACTTTAAGAGACCAGCTCCGCCACGTAAGACCTGGCAGAGTGGTAACAGCTGTCCCTGTCATGAAGCTGTTAGGAATGATGTCATCAGCTCACACAGTGGTCCCGCTGGGTTTATTACACATGAGACGCCGCCAGAGGTGGTTTGTACGTCTGCGTGTGGATCCAGTAAAACATAGAGACGGATGATCACTGTCCCTCCCTCCGTGAGGGCAGACCTCCGACACTGGGGAAACACCCTGGTTCTGTCGGAGGCAGCCTCCGTCAGCAGACCCAC
>NW_023630367.1:0-279 GCF_014905685.2 Nematolebias whitei | reverse complement strand
CATCCCAAAACACAGAAAATTCCTGCGTTTTCTCCTTTCAGGGGATGAAGTATCAGTACAACGGGCTGCCGGTCGGGTATTCCCTCGTGCCTCGTACGTTCTCAGTGTGTGGAGACAGCCCTGCATCCGTTACACAGAGCAGAGATGAGAGTTTTGTTTTACCTGGACGACCTGCTGCGGCGGTCACGCTCCAGACAGGAAGCAGTGATGCAGGCCCAGGTGTTGACATCATACCTGTCAAATCTGGGTTTTGCCATAAATTGGAAGAAAAGCTCGTTT
>NW_023630366.1:0-1718 GCF_014905685.2 Nematolebias whitei | reverse complement strand
TAAATTGATGTTTTCAAGCTTGAAAATGTGTCTAAAGGGATGTTTACTAGTTTGCCACTATGTTTGAATTGATGTTTTTTAGCTTGCCACTATGTCCAAAGGGATTTTCTAGCATGTAAATTATGTCCAAATTGATATTTTCACTATTGCAAATGTGTCTAAGGGGATGTTTTCAAGATTGCAAATGTGTCTGGAGGGTTGTTTACAAGCTTGTCACTACGTCTGAAGTGATGTTTTTAAGCTCGCAACCATGTCCAAATGGATGTTTTCAAGCTTGTCACTGTGTCCTAAGGGATGTTTTCAAGCTTGCAATTGTGTCTGTGGGGACATTTTCTACCTTACTTTCTACCTTTCTACCTTTCTACCAATATGTCTGAAGGGACGTTTGCAAGCTTGCCACTTTGTCTGAAGTGATGTTTTTAAGCTTGCCACTATGTCCTAACGGATGATTTCAAGCTTGCAAATGTGAATTTATGGGATGTTTTCATGCTTGCAAATGTGTCTGAGGGGATGTTTTTAAGCTTGTCCACGTTTATGAAGGGATGTTTACAAGCTTGCAAATATGACTGAAAGTGAAGTTTTTCAGCTTGCCACTATGTCCAAATAGATGTTTTTAAGCTTTTCACTATATCAGAAGCAATGTTTTCAAGCCTGTCAATTTTGTCCAAATAGATGTTTTCAAGCTTGCCAATGTGTGAGATGCAATGTTGTCAAGCATGTAAATTATTTCCAAATTGATGTTTTCACGCTTGCCAATGTGTCTGAAGGGATATTTTCTAGCTTGCCAATGTATCTGAAGTGTTGTTTACAAGCTTGTCACTATGTCTGAAGTGATGTTTTCAAGCTTGCCAATGTGTGAGATGCAATGTTTTCTAGCATGTAAATTATATCCAAATTGATGTTTTCACGCTTGCAAATTTGTCTGAGTGAATGTTTTCAAGCCTGCCAATATGTTTAAAGTGAAATTTTTAAGTTTGCCTCTATGTCCAAAGGGTTGTTTTCAAGCTTGCAAACGTCTCTTATGGGATGTTTTCAAGCTTGCCAATGTGTGAGATGCAATGTTTTCAAGCATGTAAGTTATGTCCAAATTGATGTTTTCACGCTTGCAAATGTGTCTGAAGGGATGTTTTCAAACTTGCCAATGTGACTTTTTTGGATGTTTTCAATCTTATCCATGTTTCTGAAGGGATGTTTACAAGCTTACCAATATTTCTGAAAGGGATGTTTTCATGCTTGCCACAATGTCCAAAGGGTTGTTTTCAAGCTTGCAAACGTCTCTCATGGGATGTTTTCAAGCTAAGGGATGTTTTCAAGCTTGCAATTGTGTCTGTGGGGACATTTTGTACCTTGCCAATATGTCTGATGGGATGTTTGTAAGCTTGCCACTTTGTCTGAAGGGATGTTTTCAAGCTTGCCACTATGTCTGAAGTGATGTTTTTAAGCTTGCCACTATATCCTAACGGATGTTTTCAAGATTCCAAATTTGTCTGAACTGATGATTTCAAGCTTGCAAATGTTAATTTATGTGATGTTTTCATGCTTGCAAATGTGTCTGACGGGATGTTTTTAAGCTTGTCCAAGTTTCTGAAGTGATATTTTTAAGCTTGCCACTATGTCCAAATGGATGTTTTAAAGGTTGCAAACGATTCTGAAAGGGATGTTTTCAAGTTACCAATATGTTTGAATTGATGTTTTTTAGCTTGCCACTATGTCCTAAG
>NW_023630365.1:0-1718 GCF_014905685.2 Nematolebias whitei | reverse complement strand
TGGAGACGTGGAGAGCACCGGCCCCTCTGGAGACGTGGAGAGCGCCGACCCCTCTGGAGACGTGGAGAGCGCCGACCCCTCTGGAGACGTGGAGACCTGTAGCTCTGCAGCAGACGGCGAAGAGACCTGAAGCTCCGCAGCAGACGGCGGAGAGACTTGGAGCTCTGCAGCAGACGGTGAAGAGACCTGGAGCTCTGCAGCAGACGGCGAAGAGACCTGGAGATCTGCAGCAGACGGCGAAGAGACCTGGAGCTCTGCAGCAGACGGCGAAGAGACCTGTAGCTCTGCAGCAGTCGGCGAAGAGACCTGTAGCTTTGCAGCAGACGGCGAAGAGACCTGTAGCTCTGCAGCAGACGACGAAGAGACCTGTAGCTCTGCAGCAGAAGGCGAAGAGACCTGTAGCTCTGCAGCAGACGGCGAAGAGACCTGTAGCTCTGCAGCAGACGGCGAAGAGACCTGTAGCTCTGCAGCAGACGGCAAAGAGACCTGTAGCTCTGCAGCAGACGGCGAAGAGACCTGTGGCTCTGCAGCAGACGGCGAAGAGATCTGTGGCTCTGCAGCAGATGGCGAAGAGACCTGTGGCTCTGCAGCAGACGACGTAGAGACCTGTGGCTCTGCAGCAGACGGCGAAGAGACCTGTGGCTCTGCAGCAGACGGCGAAGAGACCTGGAGCTCTGTAGCAGGATGATTGATGGTGACCTTGGGTGTGCTGAGTTTCCTAGTTTCTATTAATAAATTATTTTACTCTGGGAGCTGAACGAGACCAGGCCATGAAAGCAAAAACTTCTCCATATATGAAAATATAATTTCTGAACTGTCCGGGTTATTTCTTGCAGTAGTAAATGAATCTAATAATGACTGGTTTATGAAAGCGAGATCCTGGGGTGAATATGATACTGATGGGCCAGTGTCTTTAAGTGAGGGTGTGGAGTCAGGTGTCGCCCCCACCGGAAACCTGAGAGGTGGGACGGCGGAACACGCCCCCACAGAGTCACTGGAAGAATGCCCCAGAGGTACAGTCAGACCAGGTTGGACAGCCGCGGCGCGATGTGACGGCGAGAGGCCGGACTCCGCCCCCACCAAGAACCTGGAGGGTGAGGCCACGGAATCCGCCCCTGTAACGTCAACCGGACCGGACCCGCCGAACCGAGCAGAAGTGGACCGGAGCCCCCGCGGGACGTCGGACCTCGCCCCCACCGAAAACCTGAGAGGTGAGGCGGCGGATCCGGCTCCCACAGAAACACCAGAACCAACTCTACAATTCTGCTCAGCCGACGAAACCGGCCCGGTCGCCGCGGGCTGCCCTCGGGACCGCTTCCTACCTCCCCGGCGACGACGGGTGAGTTGAGGGACCGGAACAAAACCAAACTCCTCCTCGATCTCTTCGTCCTCCCCCGACGTCCATCCCGAGTAGCCGGGCGAGGCGGACTCTGAAACAGCTGTGCGGTGGCTTCCCCGGTACCGTGCTCTGTCCTCCTCGAGGACCAGGAGTGGAGAGGACAGGATTTCCACCTCCTGGTCATAACGTCCTTGAGAGCGGACGGGCCTAGTCCAGAACCCGCCGCACCGGATTGTGGATTTACTCATCTCGAGGCTCGGAGGAGAAAAAGAAAAAAGGTGAGCTGCCGAGAGAGCCCTGCCCGCTGGGTTCTAATGTGTGGTCGCGTCGTAATGTCAGGGTTTGGTGGACAGGAACGAACCCAGTAGTGCAGACAGGA
>NW_023630364.1:0-1718 GCF_014905685.2 Nematolebias whitei | reverse complement strand
GTTTATTACAAAAGAATCTTCCAAGCTTATTTTGGTAACAGAAATGAAACCGGAATGGAGGAAGAAGAAGGTTTTAAATTTGTTTTCAGCAAAAATCTCCATCCTGACATTCAAACGTCAGTGCAAATGATGGCAAATTACAGAGAAAAATCCATCAGTGAGATTAAACAGTGCGCTGTGAACGTGTTTGAGGCACGTTGTCATGCCAAGACGCCCATAGAAGTGTTTCCTGGTGTTAAGGTTAAACCCCACTCCCTAGAATTAGAAGGAAGGCGTGCATCGCCACCCCCTCCTAAAAAGGGAGAAAAAAGGCAGTATTTTCAGACTAACAAACCGCATCATGAAGGCGCACGCTGGGATAAAAAGGCTCCTCCTCCAGAGGACGAACGTGATTATCGTAAATGGGACCAGCGGAGGACGCAAAAAAATGGGAACCGAGAGGAACCCCAAAAAGACGTACCTAGCCGCCCCCCACCTCGGACGAAACGTCCAGAGGCGAAAAAATCACAAAAATCCCAGAAAAAAGGCCCTCCACCTCTGAACTCGGAAGAGACAGAAAAATTGCGTGAAATGTTAGAAGATTTGAAACACACTGACAAGGGAAGCCGACCAAAAGCACTATGCAGTAAGGTACTCACTACAGCATCTCTGGACGCGAATGACAACACTACAGATGTCGGTGAAACACACCAAGACGCTGTTGTTGTTGCCTCAAACAACCCCTCATCGGATGAAAGGGGGGTAATCACACACACAAACGATGACCAGTCATCGCAAGCTGAACACGCAGAAACAGCTACTGCTGTGCTGACGGTTCAGACAAACCAAGATTACACAGATAAATCTGAACGCGTGAAAAAGCGTCAGAAAAAACCCAAAAGGTTTCTGTGTAACTTTATCAGAAAGGGGGCCGCCAAAAAGGCGTACCTGTCAGTAACACTCGAAGGTGTCCTCACACACGAAGCACTCTTGGACGGTGGGGCAGACATAACTATTATGTCAGCTAAACTGTTCGAGGAGCTGAGGACAGCCGCAGCCGAGAAAAACAGGATAATACCTCTATCTGATTGTGCTATAGAAATGCAGGGTCTCTCAGAAACGAAAACAACCCTGACAGCTATAGCAATGGTTCACATGCAGATTGGCAATATGACACTGTACCACCCGGTACACGTGACCCATGTTGACTCATTCCCATTTTTGGTTGGCCAGGATTTTATAAATCGCTTTAACGCGATTATAGATTATGGTGATCAAACAATGTGGACAACAGTGAGAAAACCACTGCCAATAGAAACGCCTCCGGAGTGTGACACAGACTGCCCAACAGCAGGTACCGCGGAAGGCACAAAGGACTCCTCAGCCGAGGACACGAGCCCGGTGAGTACTCCTCTAACACCATGTGAAACCAAAGAAACCCAAGAGGTCCAAACTCTGACTCAACAAGACAGCCTCCTCTGTGAGCTGGAACAGCCAGAGTCCACCAAACACTACCTACCACTGGTAGTTAAGGGTGTAGAGATCCAAGGGTCCCACACCAACGATGCTGTACTGTCTCTGTGGACAGATAAATCAGCAATTAACCGAGCTTTCTACGAAACCTTGGTTCACAAACACGTTGGTCTAGAACTAATTAAAAAAGCTTTCCGCTTTCCATTAGTTCCCAATAGTTCACAGGTAATGACCGCAGAAGGAGTCATTAACCTAAAACTGAACTG
>NW_023630363.1:0-1718 GCF_014905685.2 Nematolebias whitei | reverse complement strand
CAGTTTTTCAGAACCTTATCAATGACGTCCTAAGAGACTTTCTGCATTTGTCTTTGTGTATCTCGACGATATTTTGATTTTTTCCAAAGACCCGACTCAACACACCAATCATGTCAAGGCTGTTCTTCAGAGACTCTTGGAAAACAAACTTTATGTCAAAGCTGAGAAATGTGAGTTTCATTTGTCATCTGTAACTTTTCTGGGTTTTATTTTTGAAGAAGGACAGGTCCGGTCAGACCCAGGGAAGATCAAAGCAGTAGCAGAGTGGCCTACTCCCCAGGATAGGAGACAGCTCCAACGATTCCTGGGTTTCTCCAATTTCTACCAACGTTTTATCAAGAACTACAGTCAGGTAGCCACACCACTAACCCAACTCACCTCCTCTCTCCGACAATTTGTCTGGTCCCCAGAAGCTGAGGATGCTTTCCTGAAACTTAAGACGCTCTTCTCCTCAGCCCCCATCCTCTCCCACCCGGATCCCCATCGGCAGTTCATTGTGGAGGTGGACGCATCGGATACTGGGGTGGGTGCAGTACTCAGAGATCCTCTATAGATGGTAAGATCCATCCCTGTGCCTTTTTTTCTCGGCGGTTGTCCCCCGCTGAAAGAAATTACGATGTAGGAAACCGAGAACTGCTGGCTATAAAACTGGCCCTGGAAGAATGGAGGCATTGGCTGGAGAGAGCAGAATTACCTTTTGTAATTTGGACAGATCACAAAAACCTTGCATACATTCAAGGGGCTAAAAGACTCAACGCCCGCCAAGCTCGCTGGTCATTGTTTTTCGCCCAATTTAATTTTTCTATCACATACATCCCTGGTTCACGTAACGTTAAACCTGATGCTCTTTCCCATCAGTTCTCCTCATCCCAGACAGAGTCACCTGGTCATATTCTACCCCAGTCCTGCACGGTGGCAGTCATGACATGGGACATCGAAAAGGAGATCCTTGAGGCCCAAAGACGTGAACCTGACCCCGGCACCGGTCCCCCAGGGAAGAGATTTGTCTCTTCTACCGTCGTAAGTAAGGTTCCACACTGGATTCACTCTGCCAGATTTTCCTGTCATCCAGGCATGAGACGCACAGTTTCACTCGCAAAAAGAAACTTCTGGTGGCCCAACATGGAGAAGGATATCAGGGAGTACGTGTCCGCATGCACCACCTGCGCTTGTAACAAGAACAGCAATCAACCCCCGGCGGGCCTCCTCCATCCCCTTCCTCCACCTGGGCGTCCATGGTCTCACATAGCTTTGGATTTTGTCACTGGATTACCAATTTCTGAAGGTAACTCTGCTATATGTAAAATCATTGATCGCTTCTCCAAGGCAGCACACTTCATCCCTCTGGTTAAACTACCCTCAGCATCAGAGACAGTCCAGATCCTGATTAAACATGTTTTTCGGTTACACGGCATACCCCTTGACATAGTTTCTGACAGAGGTCCACAATTCACTTCACAAGTCTGGAAGGCTTTCTGCCATGCCTTAGGAGCCACCTCAAGCCTGACGTCAGGATACCACCCTCAGTCTAATGGTCAGACTGAGAGGTGCAACCAGGAACTTGAATCTGCATTAAGGTGCGTTATTGAACACAACCCAACCTCATGGAGCAAACACCTGCCCTGGGTTGAATATGCCCATAATTCTCAAACTTCATCTGCCACAGGTCTATCTCCTTTTGAAGCCTCTCTGGGATACTCTCCACCTTTATTTCCCTC
>NW_023630362.1:0-1718 GCF_014905685.2 Nematolebias whitei | reverse complement strand
TAATTGTTATTATGATACTAATTCTACTTAGTCAAACTATCTAAGTCCAAGTTAGAGAGAGAGATGTGGTCTAGATTATTTTATGTTAATCAGTCCCTCAGTGTTGGCTGAGCCTCCTTAGTGAGAAAACAGCCCTTCCTCTGCTGTAATTAAAAAGTATCTTACCTGACATTGGGCCCGTTGTGATTCGCTTGTAATTATATCAAAATGTAAATTTCTAACATTGTGAACTTATATGATTGTCCCTAGCTAATGTGAGATTATATATATATAAGCAAAAATAATTGATTAACACTCTGCTTAACATTTAAATGATTGTAAGGTAGTGAAACCCTTAAAGAATGACACATACACACATTTTAATACATGAAATTTCAAGCTTGATTAAAATAATACTAAAAGATAAAACATGAAATCCAACAATCCCTCTCTTGGTCTATCAAAAATGATAGACCAACTAAACTTCAAAGGCTACAGGTATTTTGTCTCAGCCAACTGCAGGTGGTCCTGTCCTGACTGCGAGGAGTCCTCACTGGCCTGGATCACAGGACACACCGTACCTGTGCCCTCTACTCCATCAAAGTTAACCATCCGTGCGACTGCTGCTTTAGCGCACGGTGCAACGCAACCCAACAAACACAAAAAAGAACAATAATAGCCAAAGGAGGTACCCACAGTTTGATCAGCATCTGACTCCAAGACCCACTCATGTACCATGACCAAAACCCTGAGGATCCTGCAGGCGGATCTTCAGCCTTAGCCTCCTTCAGGCCTCTCAGCTGGGCCAAGGCCTCAGTCACCCTGCCCTGGGGGTCTTGACTACTCTCATCAGGGATGTAAGTACAACATGCATCTTTACCAATAATCTCACACACTCCACCTCTAGATGCCGTTAACAAATCCAACACCATTCTATTCTGTAACACCATCACTCTCAATGCTGACAACTCCGCTGATATGCCCTCCAGCGCATTAATTGTTGAATTAATGAAAATCCCAAAACGGTAATCTAAGGTTTCCACCTGTAACAGTAGCTTACCAACCCCAGCCCACGGAAAAAGTGAAAGCATGACCTTTTCTCCTACTGTCCAGTGTTTAAATTTGTTTGGTACGTCTGAACCCCAAATAGAGTCATGCGGCCTGATGCCCACAGCCCTTCTTTGCCTGACATAATGGGAACCATTACTTACAGACACAAGAAATGATTCGTCTGTGACCGCCACAGGTGCGCAGATACCTGTCCAGTTACTGGGAAGAGTCAACAGTACCGTATGTCCACACAACCAAGCCAGATCCTCAACGGGAAATGTTCCATTCTTCCCAGGTACCCCAAAGTGATGGTTACCAGGATGGTAAATTGCCTGGCACTTCTCAAGAGGAATGATGCCCACCGGTACCTGAAAAGAGTCCTGCCAGTGCTGTCGGTGTACGCAAATGGGAAACTGCTCACTCGAGGACCACTCTACATACTGACTCAACACCACCACCTGTGCTTCCTGTGTCAACTCATACCGCTTGGCCTTACACCAGTGTGGCCCCCAACTATGTCCCCTGGAGCTGTATTGCAGAAGACAAAATGATCGCCCCCGATCCAGGGGTTTAACACGCAATGGCAAATGTGAAGCTGTGATCGGAAGTTTGGTGCATACATAACATTCAGAATCATGACATCCCCTGGCTAAAAACTGAGCATAACGGTACCAACTGTTCATCTGAAA
>NW_023630361.1:0-1719 GCF_014905685.2 Nematolebias whitei | reverse complement strand
TGAACAACGTGACAAAATATAAACTCAGACAGGCGTGAATCGTGACATATCCCCACCTCAAGGGACGCCTCCTGGCGTCCCACCTGGTTGGTCCGGATGACAGGCGTGGAAGTCTGAGATGAGAGACTTGTCCAGGATGTTACGAGCAGGGACCCAAGAACGTTCCTCCGGACCATAACCCTCCCAGTCGACCAAATACTGGAGACCGCGACCCCTCCGCCTAGAGCGGAGAAGACGATGGACCGTGTAGGCAGGGGACCCATCAATCAGACGGGCGGGTGGGGGGGAACGAACGTGAGTGTGAAATCTAGACGAGGTGACCGGTTTGATGCAGGAGACATGAAAGGAGGGATGTACGCGAAATGACTTGGGCAGGGAGAGACGGACAGCGACAGGATTAATAATTTTAGAAATAGGAAAAGGGCCAATAAAACGGGGAGCAAGTTTGCGAGACTGGGCCTTGAGGGGAAGGTTCTTAGTGGAGAGCCAGACGTTTTGGCCCACTTTATAGATGGGCTGACTAGACCTACGGCGGTCAGCTTTCTTGCAATAAACCGCCGTCGTTTTAAGCAGCGCACGTCTGGCTCTCCTCCAGGCTCTACGACATTTGAGAGCCATCAGATGAGCAGAGGGGACCACAGCCTCGCGTTCTTGAAGGGAAAAGATTGGGGGTTGAAAACCAAAAACCACGTAGAAAGGAGAGAGACCGGTAGCTGAAGAGGGAAGAGAATTAAGGGAGTGTTCGACCCATGGTAGAGCAGAGGACCACTTTTCAGGGTCGGTATTACACAGAAGGCGTAATTTGTTCTCCACCTCCTGGTTGGTCCTCTCAGTTTGACCATCAGTCTCAGGATGGAAGCCTGAAGAGAGACTGATGGATATCCCAAGAAGACCACAAAATTCCTTCCAAAATAAGGAAACAAACTGTGGACCCCTATCAGAAACTATGTCGAGAGGGAGTCCATGCAGTCTGAATACCTCCTTGGCCATGATGTGGGCCAATTCCTTGGAGGAAGGAAGTTTAGGAAGGGGAACCAGGTGGGTCATCTTGGAAAAGCGATCGACAATTGTGAGAATGACTGAATGACCCCCAGAGACAGGGAGACCAGTAATAAAGTCCATCCCAATATGGGACCAAGGACGTTTTGGGATGGGGAGAGGACGAAGCAGTCCAACAGGAGGACGCCTGGAGGATTTAACCTGAGAACATAGGGGACATGATCGGACGAAAGACTGAACGTCTTTAAACAAAGAATCCCACCAAAACTGTGACCTAACCACAGCAAGAGTCTTAGTGAGACCTGGGTGACAGAAAAGGTGGGAAGAGTGACAAAATTCGAGCACCTCTTTAATCATGTGTGGGGGAACAAAGAGGCGGTTGTCAGGACAACCAGGAGGAGGAGAACGAGACCTACTGGATGCTCTCAGGTCAGCCTCGAGACGCGTCATGGCCAGGCGGGTCGACAGAAGCAGGTGCAAATGTCAAAAAGGTGAGACCACTAACCGTTACTCTGGTTGAAGGGGACGTGGGATTAATGAGTCGCTCCAAGCTGATGTGCCCACTGCAGGAGGAATGATCCCGGTGAAGAGAGTCAGCCGGCTGCAGCGTTGAACCCAAGGATGGATGGATGGATGAAAAGCGCTGATCCGCAGCGGCGCCGAACCAGAACCCGATCCGTGAGGCGGGAGGCGTAGTCGTGCAGGCGAGGGTCAAAACCA
>NW_023630360.1:0-1719 GCF_014905685.2 Nematolebias whitei | reverse complement strand
AGCAACATGAAACAGATCAGCAGCAACATGATATGGTTTTTCACAGTTATTATTCTAGTTAGAGATTCATGAGTCTAACAGCCTCAGGGTAGAAGCTGTTCCTCAGTCTAGTGGTTCTACACTTAATGCTCCTTAACCTCCTTCCTGAGGGGAGTGGGGCAAAAAGTGTGTGTGCTGGGTGGGTGGGGTCCTTCATGATGCAGGTGCAGATGCATGTAATGATAAAAATGAAACTTTCATATATTTCAGATTCATTGCACACCAACTGAAATATTTCAGGTCTTTAATTGTTTTAATACTGATGATTATGGCATACAGCTCATGAAAACCCAAAATGCCTGTCTCAAAAAATTAGCATATCATGAAAAGGTTCTCTAAAAAAGCTATTAACCTAACCATCTGAATCAACGACATAACTCTAAACACCTGCAAAAGATTCCTGATGCTTTTAAAAACTCCCAGCCTTGTTCATTACTCAAAACCACAATCATGGGTAAGACTGCCGACCTGACTGCTGTCCAGAAGGCCATCATTGACACCCTCAAGCAAGAGGGTAAGACACAGAAAGAAATTGCTGAACGAATAGGCTGTTCCCAGAGTGCTGTATCAAGGCACCTCAGTGGGAAGTCTGTGGGAAGGGAAAAGTGTGGCAGAAAACGCTGCACAACGAGAAGAGGTGACCGGACCCTGAGGAGGATTGTGGAGAAGGGCCGATTCAAGACATTGGGGGACCTGCGGAAGCAGTGGACTGGGTCTGGAGTAGAAGCATCCAGAGCCACCGTGCACAGGCGTGTCAGGAAATGGGCTACAGGTACCGCATTCCCCAGGTCAAGCCAATCTTGAACAAGAGACTGCGTCAGAAGCATCTCGCCTGGGACTGCTGCTGAATGGTACAAAGTTATGTTCTCTGATTACAGTAAATTTTGCATTTCCTTTGGAAATCAAGGTCCCAGAGTCTGGAGGAAGAGAGGAGACACAGAATTCACATTGCTTGAGGTCCAGTGTCAAGTTTCTACAGTCACTGGGGTGTCCTGTCATCTGCTGGTGTTGGTCCACTGTGTTTTATCAAGCGCAGGGTCAATGCAGCAGCTATCAGGAGATTTTGGAGCACTTCATGCTTCCATCTGCTGAAAAGCTTTATGGAGATGAAGATTTCATTTTTCAGCACGACCTGGCACCTGCTCACAGTGCCAAAACCACTGGTAAATGGTTTACTGACCATGGTATTACTGTGCTGGATTGGCCTGCCAACTCTCCTGACCTGAACCCCATAGAGAACCTGTGGGATATTGTGAAGAGAAAGTTGAGAGACACAAGACCCAACACTCTGGATGAGCTTAAGGCCGCTATCGAAGCATCCTGGGCCTCCATAACACCTCAGCAGTGCCACAGGCTGATTGCCTCCATGCCACGCCGCATTGAAGCAGTCATTCATGCAAAAGGATTCCCGACCAAGTATTGAGTGCATAACTGAACATGATTATTTGAAGGTTGGCGTTTTTTGTATTAAAAACACTTGTCTTTCATTGGTGGGATGAAATATGCTAATTTTTTGGGACAGGCATTTTGGGTTTTCATGAGCTGTATGCCATAATCATCAGTATTAAAACAATTAAAGACCTGAAATATTTCAGTTGGTGTGCAATGAATCTGAAATATATGAAAGTTTCATTTTTATCATTACATTATGGAAAATAATGACCTTTATCACAATATGCT
>NW_023630359.1:0-1719 GCF_014905685.2 Nematolebias whitei | reverse complement strand
AAAAAAGGTTGAATCATGTCATCTGGACTTCGTTTTTTTGTTAAAAATGATGTGGGGATGCTGTCTGCTCTGTGATTCAACCTTTTTTGTTGTTATATACCTGGATGACTGAGAAAACAAATTTTGAGTTTTTGAAACCATTAGTGAAAAGGCCAGACTTCAGGGGTATCTGAGGCAGGCTTGAAACACAAGAGTCAGGGTGGCTTCTGGGTAATACCAGATGGCTAGGCCTCAGACTGACGAAGCCTCTTGGATGAGGGGCGAAACGTTTCTTTTTAACAAAAAAACGAAGTCCAGATGACATGATTCAACCTTTTTTGTTGTTATATACCTGGATGACTGAGAAAACAAATTTTGAATTGTAAGTGACAGAGTTAATCATGCTAACAATAGGTCTTAAAGGTACACCTTGTTTGTGGATTTTAGGTAAACCATACAGACTAGGTGTGGCCTCCCCTGGGTACAGTCTGTGGTACAGAATACAGTCAATAGCCTTGTCCTGCTCCAAATTTTTCAGGCAATCTATTAACTTCTTCTTGTAACCACTTCCTGGATCTCTTTTCAGAGGTTCATAAGTGGTTAAGTCACTAAGGAGTGTCATAACTTTCTCATGATAGTCTTTCTGGTTCAAAATCACTGTGCACCTTCCTTTGTCTGCTGGGAGAATGATGATGTTTTTGTCCTTGCTGAGAGTGGTGAGTGCATCCCTGTCCTCTCTACTGATGTTGGAAGGTGGTGGTTTGGCATTGCTGAGGCAAGATGAAACTTTGATTCTGAGCTGTTCTGCTTCACCCTCTTTCATTTTGTTGTTGCGGATGGCTTATTCTGTTGCTGTGATCATCTCCACCAGAGGAATTGTCCTTGGTGCAACCGCAAAGTTCAGTCCCCTGGCAAGAATCTCTGTCTCTGGCTGGGTGAGCTGTCTGTCAGATAAATTCTTCACCCACTTTTCTGTCTCCCTGGCATGTAATTGACTACTGGAGTGTGGTCCTACACTGAATGTGTTGTTATTGGAATAGTGATGGTGTTGATGAGTTATTAGAAAGTTAAACTTATGTTGTTGTCGAGTCTTGGACTTGACATGCTGTGCTAAGCGTGCCTGATCTGTACAGTCCAACACTTGCTGAAGTGTGGTCTGATCTAGACACATAGTTAGTTTCTGTTTAATGTGCTCTTCTTTGGCCTTCAAGGCCTCAATAGTAAAATTTTACTATTTTACTATCTGGCGTCTGTACTCATCCCTTTAGTTGGCAGCTCAGAACACCACATACATAACACCATGGACTTTGTGGATAAGGTGAGGGATGTCATCATGGAGACTGATGAAACAAAGGTCTCTTTTGATGTCACATCACTCTTTACGTGCATTCCTGTTGATGATGCAGTAGAGGTGGTCAGTTTAAGATTAAAATCAGACACCACTCTGAGCAGCAGGACCACGCTTTCCACAGAACAACTGTGTCAACTCTTGAAACTGTGCCTGCAGTCAACCTACTTCACATATGGGGAGCAATATTATAGGCAGAAACATGGGTATGCTATGGGGTCTCCAGTTTCTCCTATTGTTGCCAACCTGTACATGGAGGAGGTAGAAAAGAGAGCCTTGACGTCCTTTTCAGGGACACCACCAAGTCTTTGGTTCAGGTATGTTGACGACACCTGGGTTAAAATAAAATCTCAGGAAGTCCAACATTTTACTGACCACATCAACTCTGTGGA
>NW_023630358.1:0-1719 GCF_014905685.2 Nematolebias whitei | reverse complement strand
GGGTCAGTGTTTACCTCTTCGTCCGCCATTATCTGCTATTTAGAAATTAAATAGGAGATGTAATTGTTTAGGTGGTAAAATAAAATCAGAAAAGTTTCTCTCTACTGATATATTTACTCTTATTTAGTGATTTAACAATTAAACGTGCATTATCTCTTAGCAAATGAGCAAACTCTATCAACTCTGTGAATATCTGAACCGTACCTTTTTTGTTAAAAAGTTTCTACCTTTTATTTTGTACCTTCTCAATGAGGAATTACCAGTGAATAAAAGATTTGTTGGTATAAATACCTTAATTGCTTTTTAAACGCAAGATAACAGTGATTATTCAGCTATGAGGAACGTTTATTAACTCAAAAATGCCTTTCAGGAATAAAAACGTTTAATTTCACTCAAAATACCTAAAAAGCGAAGTGAAAACCTGTGATCTCAAGTCTCTCCAGAAGATGGCAGCACAACCTTAATTTATTTTAACTCAGACACTGTTAGTGTTATCCAGTAGGGGTCGCTATGACTTCCTGTGGCATCCGGTCGTTAGCTGTTAGCTTTAAAACTAGCATCGGCTAGACTTGGTTAAAACCAACATTTCTGAACGGATTTTTTACTCAAACGTGGCAAAATTTTAGCAATTAGACCTCGAAGAACTTAAACAGCGTATCAGAATACAGCTTTTAAGCGCTTTTCAGCTTTAAAAAGCAGATTTTATTCCCTATGAAAACGAGTTTTCATTTCCGGGTCACGTGACTGAATCCGCCAATCACAAAGCAGCACGGGGGTGAGAGGAAATGACGTAGGCACGTCATTCACTTTCACAGCAAATCAGAGCGCTTCACAGCAGCCAATCCAACCAATCACGAAGCGTTTACCCAACTAGCATGTTAGATTTATCTGAACAAGTCCGTCAACTTTTCTGTCTTTTAAACTGTCAAAATGCACTTTTTTCTGTTAAAAAGATGTAACGATAAGCTCCCAGCTGCACGGAGTCCCGCTCCGGTCTCAAAAACGTCTTTCTAGCTATTTAAACAACTCGTTCGAACTTTTTCAGAACCGAGCCGGTACCAGAACCGAACCGGACCAGAACAGCGTCTGGAACACAGTTTAAACAGAATAAAGCGTTACCACAGCTCAAAGCCAGCTCTAATTACACATAACAGGCATACAATTTCAGCTTTAAAAGACATATGACCCACAATATCAGCTCCAAACATCCCAGCGGAACATGCAGCGTCTTTGCTCCAAGCGCGCAGCTCCTGCACGCTGCGTTCAACACAGCTGACAACTGTTATTTTTCTTCATGCCAACACGTAAAATCAATCTTTACACGAATACACAGTCCATTTATGAGCACGTGACGGGCCACCAATATGTAGATGAACAGATGCAGAGATATATTCATCAATTAAAACGGATTCCTCATTTTTCTGGACTGAATAAAACGTGCATTGAATTTAATGAAATGCAAACGTGAGACGTCATTTATCTTTGACCCATCAAAATGAATGCGGTCATTTATTTACAGAATCAAAGTTTAACATCAAACATTTACATTAATTTGGCAAAATATGAAAATAACAACATAATCAATCAGGAAAACCATACGGCCATGATTTTCCGTTGCTTCACCACAGACATTTATGAAAACTGTACAGTTATGATCAATTATCCACACGGTGGTGGATGAGCACTTTACACAGACATTTCTAAATGTCTGGAAGGATT
>NW_023630357.1:0-1719 GCF_014905685.2 Nematolebias whitei | reverse complement strand
TTTCTGAACAGCCAACGCATCAGAGATGGTGTGGTGACAAACTCACGTGTTGCAACATGGCTGATGGCACTTCAAAGTTTTAACCTAGACATCCGCTACGGTCAAAATAAGAAGTCACACTTGGGCACTGATTTGGCAATCTGCCAAGAATGTACACAGGATGTACCAGCCACCCAACAGCCGGTTGTGAGCAAACCCTCAGCTGCTGAGGACCCAAATCACCACTTCTTTGATGGCAATATCTGTAAAGATATGGCAACATTGTACGTGGATGGATGTTCATTCCACCACGAGAAAGTCTGCAAAGCAGGTGTTGGAGGAGTTCTCCTCCAAGACCTGGAACAGGTCACATTTGGCTATAAATTGGGCTCTCAGTCTTCTCAGTACGCTGAGATAGCTGCAATCCTAATAGGCCTACAAATGGCAGTGGAACGCTCCATCCAGACGCTAGTCATCTGCACTGACTCTAACTATGCTCGACTTAGTTTCTTGTGTCATCTCGCTCTGTGGAGACAGAACGGTTTTCTCACAAGCAACAAAAAGGTGGTAAAACACAAAGAGCTTTTCATGACATGTGATCACTTAGTGACATCACATGATCTACAGATCTTCTGGAAGAAAGTTCCAGGACACTCTAGAGTCCCAGGCGATGACAAGTACTACAATGACCTTGCAGACTACCTAGCCAAAGAAGGAGCCGTTGACGGACCCACGTGGTCCTTTGACCCCTCCTGGCTACTCAACACTCAGTCGTCACAAGCTACAACTGAGGTAATGGCAGTCACACGCGCACAAGCTGCAGCTAAACCTGCTGATAACACAGTTTCTGTACGCCCAATGCTGACTGACCCAGACATCATCCAACTTCAGAAGTTGGATCCTGCAATTAACTCGATGATGCTGTATCTGACTGACCCAGACAAATACACTCCATCGAAAGACGAGCTGGATTCCAATCCAGACCTCAAAGTCCTCTTTCAGCTGCGCAAACAGCTAAAACTACTCAAGGGCATCCTAACTTTTGCTCATGGACGGACGTCCTCACCTGTGTTCGTGGTCCCCCATGACCACAGGGGGGTGATGTTAGTCCATGCACATGACCTTCCGTCCGCAGGACATAAGGGTGACAATGCCACGCTGAAAGCATTAAAACAGATTGCTTATTGGCCTGGAATGAAAAAGGATGTCAAAGACTACATAAAAGGGTGCCTGATCTGTGGCCAGTTTCAACCATCCAGACCACTTCACAGAGCACCACTGCATAGTAGAGGCATTGCATTTCCATGGTCGGACCTCCAGATTGACTGGGTCGGACCACTCACTAAGACCTCTAGAGGAAATAAATATTTTCTCACGGTAACCTGCGCGTTTACCAAATGGGTAGAATGTCTACCAGCCCCTAATGACACAGCACAAACCACTGCTATGTTGTTAATGAATCATGTATTTTCAAGGTTTGGACTTCCCCTTAGGGTGAACTCAGACCAAGGTACACACTTCACAGGTGAAGTAATGAAGGAACTGTGGAAGACGCTAGGCGTCAAAGCCAATTTCCATATTGGCTACCACCCACAGGCTTCAGGCCAGGTTGAGAGAGCAAACAGGACTGTGGTGAGTATTTTGAAAAAATACGTAGCCGCAAACCACAAGGACTGGGACGTGAAACTCCCTCTGGTCCTCATGGCCATAAGGGCCACTCCACACACGTCGACTGGCATC
>NW_023630356.1:0-1719 GCF_014905685.2 Nematolebias whitei | reverse complement strand
TTGTGTTTGTTAAGATTGTTTTACTGTGGAGACCGTTTAGAGTCGAGCTGAGTCCACAAGTTAATCAGTTGTAGACGAACATCCAGATTATTTCCGGAAACTTTGAGTTAATTACATTTATTGATTCATGGAATAAGGAGCGACACAGTGGAGCAGTGGTTACAGCTGATGTCTCACAGCCAGAAGGTTGCAGGTTCACTTCCCTCTTGGGGTCTTTCTGTGTGGAGTTTAGACGTTCTCCCCGTGCATATTTTGCTAACACTTAAAAAAACGAATGAACACACACCAACAACAACAACAACAGTAATGTATCATATCAAAGCAGTTGTGAGTCCTGCTGTTCACACTGAAAGTGAACGCTCTGTTCCTGACACAAATCCACTCGTGAGTTCAGCTGACACTAATATGAAGTTTCAGCAGTCTGACACTAATTCTGTCTGCTTCTTCCAAAGTTACACACAACTGAGAACAACATCCCTCTGACATCTGGACTTCACTTTGGACCTTTGGAGACAAATGTTCACATGTCTTCACAGACACTTGGACACATTTACATATCTTTGGTTTTATCTTCAGATAAATCCCAAAAATCAATGAAGTAAAAAGATCAAACTGAAGTAAAGAACTGAAAGTGAATTTAGTGAAAAACAAATTGTCATTTAAATCACCTTAGCTTCTCCAGTCTACAGTTTGGACTCTCCAGTCCAGCAGACAGAATCCTCACTCCTGAATCATCTAGGTCATTGAAGCTCAGGTCCAGTTCTGTCAGATGAGAGGGGTTGGACTTCAGAGCTGAGGCCACAACTTCACAGTGAGTCTCTGAGAGTCCACAGTGAGAGAGTCTGTCAGGACACATAAAAAGAAAATGATTTCATCTGATAAATGACCAGTTCTGTTCAGATTAGAAGAGAACCCAGTTGAACTCTTCCTGTTGGACTTTTTTCCTTCACTTCAGAGCTTCAGTTCATCTTCTCTGTTTGATAGGATGAAATATTTCTCATCAGTGTCTCTCGTAGCTGCAGCTTTGTTCTGCTGTCATTGGAGGGTGAAGGGAGGGGTCCTTGTTGATTATTGTCTTCAGTGTTTTCTGCAGGAACCAAAGGTGCTGGTTTGATTCCAGTCATGTCTCTCTCTGTCCTCTGTCCTGTTTATTAAACCATCAGAGTCCAGTAAAGACTGATGACTCTGACATGAGACATGAGGAACTGGAGGAGTTTTTCCTCCAGGACATCAGCTGGGTGGAACATGTTGGAAATAATGGGACTGATCTTTATGCAGGAACACAAATAATGTTGCTGTTGACAGTTATATGTCTGCTTTAAATCATCAGGTTCACACTCACATCTCTTTCATCATTTATTACTGAGGTTTAGCTGTTTGGTTCCTAAAAGACTCCTAAAATATAAAATTTATGTATTTTTTTTTAGGATTTGATGTTTAACAAGGTATATTAGTTGGTAAATTTAATTTACAAAAGTAGTTTTTATACTACTATGTCAGCAGCAAACTGGTTGATCCACTCTGAGAAGGTGCTATTTAAGAGAATGAGCTGAATTCAACACCTCAGACTGAAGAAGTCTTTCGGATGAGAGACGAAACATATCTACATTTTTTTGCTGTTTTTTGTTTTTTGTGTTTTTTTGAATGTCCAGAGGACCAGATTGAACTTTTGTAGATTTTTCTACCTGGATTATTGAGCATACATCAGGATAGTTTTTA
>NW_023630355.1:0-1719 GCF_014905685.2 Nematolebias whitei | reverse complement strand
GGGGGTGGTATGGCCTCAGGGCTTGGGGCTCGGTGTCCATGGCCGGATCTACTTGAGGGAGGGCATGGGTTGCCGGCCGGACCTGTGGGCTCGTCGTTGCAGCTTCCTGGAGGCTCTGCATTGTGGTGGCTGGGGTCACCCGGTTCTTTCCTCTGCTCCTATCTGGGGGGGTGCGGTTCTCCCTGTTGGGAGACTCCTGGGGCTCCGGGCCTGTGGGCCGCTGTGTGTCTGTGGCTCCGGTCCTCCCTATGTTGCCATTATGTCCTGGGGGGGTGGGTCTGTGGGCCCCCGCGTCCACTATTGGGCATTCTTTTGGAGAAATCTGGTGGTGGCGGGCGTGCTTGCGCGGGTGTTTGGATTCAGGTGCTTTGACAGATGCACGCTAGGTTGGGTAGTGGTGGAAGCTAGATGATTCCTTGTGCGATGTCAAATGTTTCATGGTGATATTGTGGGTGGCATTGTGCTGTGCATGTTGTTTTGTCGTGGTGGTCTTCCATTTTATCTATTTCTCTTTTATTATTTATTTATTCTTCTTTCTTCTCTTTCTTAAAAAAAATAAATAAATAAAAAATTGGGCGATGATGATAAGTTCATTGAAACACTTCACAATGTTTCTACACTTAAACTGAGCTAAAAAAAAAAAAAAAAGAAAAAGAAAGAAGGACCATCAGCCTAACAATGGATCATTAGCACACTGATGGCTGTTTACTATTCACAGGGGGTTGAGTGATACTAGCAATAACAGAGTGTAAGAGGGGGACAGTTGATCCCGGAGGCCTCCACCCCTGTTTAATGATGGACGATTTCTTTTCACAAAGATGGCCTCCTTTACTCCTCTCTCAAACCATCTTTCCTCTCTGTCCAGGATGTGAACATCTTCATCTCTGAAAGAGTGACCGCTGGCCTGAAGATGAGTGTAGACCGCAGAATCCTGGCCTGATGATGTTGATCTTCTGTGCTGGGCCATCCTTTTGGCCAGTGGCTGTTTAGTTTACCCGATGTAACACTGATCACAGCCCTACTGACACTGAACAGCATACACAATATTACTCTGTTTGTGCCGGGGGACTGGATCTTTGGGATGAACCAGTCTTTGCCGTAATGTATTTTGGGGTTTAAAAGCCACTGGGACGTTATGTTTAGAAAATAAACGTCTCAGTTTCTCTGATACTCCCTCAACATACGGAATGACCACTGGTCTGGGTCTGGGTTCCTCCTTTTCACCTGATGGCTGACTG
The DNA here is from genome assembly GCF_014905685.2 of Nematolebias whitei. Lineage (NCBI taxonomy): Eukaryota > Metazoa > Chordata > Actinopteri > Cyprinodontiformes > Rivulidae > Nematolebias > Nematolebias whitei. The sequence continues at coordinate 481 of NW_023630355.1, read as the reverse complement.
GAGTCCTGTTTGGGTTTCTTCTCTGCTTTCAGGAAGGCCCAGTTAGGATATCCACATTGCTCTAGAGCCTGTCTCGTGTAGGATTTCTCCTTCTGCCTGGCTCCTGAGTTAGTGGGGATGCTGTCTGCTCTGTGATACAGAGTCCTGATGACTCCTAACTTGTGCTCCAAAGGGTGATGGGAGTCAAACTGCAAATACTGGTCTGTGTGGGTGGGTTTGCGGTACACCTCGGTTTGCAACTGTCCTTTATCAGAAACTGAGACCTCACAGTCCAAGAAAGCCAACCTGCCATTTTTTACATCTTCTCGTGTGAACTTGATGTATTTATCCACAGAGTTGATGTGGTCAGTAAAATGTTGGACTTCCTGAGATTTAATTTTAACCCAGGTGTCGTCAACATACCTGAACCAATGACTTGGTGGTGTCCCTGAAATGGATGTCAAGGCTCTTTTTTCTACCTCCTCCATGTACAGGTTGGCAA
>NW_023630354.1:0-1719 GCF_014905685.2 Nematolebias whitei | reverse complement strand
TGACGTTGGTCTCCACTCTTCATCCAGTGGCCGCTTCTTCAGTTCAACCCAAGGGTACCCCTCTGTATGCTGATTAATCAACACTTCCAATCGTTGTGGATTTACCGTTGTGGATTATATGACTTTTTCCAATGGATTACAGACTCTGTTTCCAAGGGGTTAAAGCATTGCTACAATGGAATTATCGAGACGATATGGAATTATAATCAACACAATGGAATGACCAAGAACATTGTGGAATTACTTTTGACTTTTGTTTTCCTTGCTGGATTACTTTTGACTTTTGTTTTCCTTGCTGGATTACTCTTGACTCTGGTTTCTTTGCTGGATTACATCAAGCTTCAAGGACAATCGAAGGCGTAAGTCCATAGTTGGAATTCATCCCCATGGACAGGTGATGATTTCCAAAGGGGGGACTGTAGTGGACTAGGCCCATGTCAAAAAACTAAGTCTAAGGTCAAAAATCTTGACCTTAAGAACCTTGTGGGACAGGAACTGTCATTTCATTGATTTGAATCCAGAAATACAGGTTCACCCATCCTGAGACTTTCTCTCTTGAAGATTCAAGTGAAAAGAACACTCTCTGTTTTATTATCATTACTATTTTACAAATGTTGATAATCAAAGTGTCTTAGTTCAAACCATTTTAGATGTTGCAGTGAACTAATCAATTTTATTAACTGTGTAATGATTTTTTCTCACGCAAAGTTAGAACTCATGTCAAAGCTGTTACAGAGTAATTATGCCTTTTCTGATTTCTGCTTTTGAAGGAGCAAGTGTAAGTTGGTCCAAGGTTGGAGTCAAACGCAAAACAAGTTGTTAGAACGAACTGTCATGTTTTTAGAATCCTCTCAGACGTAAATATAGAGGTTTTTGGCACCTGTTTCTGAAACGCGCCAAAACAAAACTCTCTCTGTCTGTGAGAACATTTCTGATCTTTCCATAACAATTCTTGCTGCATTCTAACCTTTTACGTCACAAAACACACCCCGTCTGGTCGGTTCTGGCCAATGGGAATACTCCCAGATGGACCGGAAAACAGCTCTTTAAAATGTCAGTACTTCCTGGTCTACTCAGCTCTGCTCGAGTTCTGTAAACAGTTCAGTTCTGTTAGAAGCTCTGGGATGGTGCTGGAACAGTTCTGGGACAGTTCTGTTCAGTTCTGATGGAGTGCTGTTGGAGTTCTGCTGGATACACAGTTCAACCAGTTCTGTGAGAGAAGCCCAGTTCTGTGAGAGACAGGATGAACCTGACATGACAACAGAGCTCTTCCGAGTTCCATGGGATTATAACATTTTCACTCGCCACTACTTCTGACGATTCACCGCATCCTAAGGAGACGCTGGACAGGTAGCGTTAATGGAGCTCCATATCTGCTGATTAACTTCAGAAAGGTAACGAGTCAAGTTTCCTACCAAGCGTACCGGGGAGAGCTGGGTTCTGACGGAGAGTGTCAATTCTGGTGAACACTTCCCCTCCCATACCATCTTTACTCCCTCTAAACTTCTTTCCCATCTTTAAACTTTCTATCAAGTAGATATATTTCCAGATATTTAGAAATGTCTGTGTAAAATGCTCATCCACATCCGTGTGGGTAAAAGATCATAATTGTACAGTTTCATAAATGTCTGTGGTGAAGCAACGGAAAAATCATGGCCGTATGATTTTTCCTGATTGATTGCTTATGTTGTTATTTTCATAATTTGCCAAATTAATGTA
>NW_023630353.1:0-1720 GCF_014905685.2 Nematolebias whitei | reverse complement strand
TGGGTGTCTGGTTTACATACATACATGGTGGTGGCCATCTTGGATTTTGACGTGGCAAGCAAATTTTCAAAGGAATCTTTTTTTAACATCTAAATACAGCCACAAACCAAAATGGAAATTGGTACACAACTCATTTTTCTAGTTATGTTCACAAGACGGATGGATGAATTACATTTCCAAGTCCCCTCTTTCCCTTGTCAACAAAAAGGCCAATGCTATGGTAACATGCTGTCAGTGGCGGGCACGGTTCCATTAATCCACTAACGGCAATCAGCGATGCTAACTTTTTGTCGGCTTCCGTTAACTCTTGTCCTTTTTTGTAGGTTAGCATTGTTGCCATTTTTGGAAATAGCAGACCAGTTAGCTTTCTCTGTCCACTGACAAAATTCACACATTTGCTCCTGTCTGTTGTGGGCGTGTCTCGAAAAGACTGGTAGGCACACTATTGGCCGACTACGTGTACACGTTTAAAAAAACGATTGGTCGACACCAGCAGATAGCTGAACAGCATTGTATAAGCCAATAAGATCAAACCAACAGTGCCACCAGTCTTCAACTGGAAGGAGATGAAGACGTCTGACTCAGACTGTGACAGTAACCATAGTGGTTAGCAGTTAGTGTTAGTTTTCACTATATTTTTAGACCTACCTGTTTAGCGGTTTATGTTTGTCAAAGCAATTTTTTTAGTTATTAGATTATGGGTTAGAAAAGGCAACTTTTTGTTAGCTGTGCCCACCACTGCTACATCCAACTGGACTTTTCATTTGCCTCATAAAGGTGGGCCTGTGATCCGAAAATCGCCGGTTCATGCCCCGGCAACATCAAAATTGTGGGTGGGGTAAGTGAAGCACCCACACTTGCCCCCACCCTCATTCGCCCCACTCTGGGCTCATGAGCAAGGCCCTTAACCCCCCATTTGCTCCCTAAACAGATCTCTCTTGAAAATGAATTCTCATGGCTCAATGAGACTACCTGTATAAATAAAGGGTAATTGAAAAAAATTAATTTTTTTAACATAAATTCCTAAATGTCTTGGAAACGTATGTGAAATACTGATTGTTCTACAACATATTTTTAGCTCTCACTCTACTATGGTCCCTCTACCCACTGCTCCTGAGATGGCTGAATACTGATTATTTTTAAGCTTGTCTTCAGTGACATGTATTACAAGGGTTTGGGATGGGTGTAATAGGGTTTCTTCAAAGAGCTGTGGAAACTTTGAAGGGTCCGGTCCTTGCTCTGTATGGATTACCAGGTCAAAGGCCTTTTACTTACTCAAAGAAAGAAAACATCCTTCATTGAATGAGAAATCGGCTCCTGATGGATAAATTCAGCTCAATGAAAGATTCAGACTCAAGGGGCCAGATGCAAAAAAATGCTGTGCAGTTTCACAACTGAATCGATTTGATTCTGTCATGTCACTTCTGGACTTGTCAAAAGAACAAAAAAAATAAATAAAATTTAACAGCTTAAAATGACAGATTTCTTTAAAGATTGCATATTGCTCACCACCTTTTATACTAGAGTTAATTTACAATGGGAATGGATGGAGTGGCAGCCATTTTAGTCAAACCTTATAAACGGTGTTTTCAAGATCTCGAGAAAAACGGTGTAATTGAGGAAACTATACTTTAAGGACTATAAAAGCTAGAAAGCAGTTTCCTCAAACGATTTGGGTGTCTGGTTTACATACATACATGGTGGTGGCCATCTTGGATTT